>NC_136001.1:34664813-34697313 GCF_048128805.1 Centroberyx gerrardi
TTTTGTTCCTGTTTGCGCTGTATGTGGTTGAGTGACAATAATTCTGCTTGACTGGACTTGTTCAGCTGTTTCTCTGTTTTAACAAATCAGTCCTGAAGGTTTTTCACAGTGTTGACTGAAGCTCCTCCGGCTGACTCATGTCTGACTGTGTACGCTCACAGAGAGGTCAGAGGTCAAACTGCTGAACTTCATCTAGTGACCTGCTGCTTCTTCTTCTTCTTCTTCTTCTTCTCCACTTCGCTCCGTCCTGGAGGAGCTGGATGAGAGAGATTTGAGTGGAACCTCCTCTCCTCTCTGTCACCACTGAACAATACATTCAGCTCAACATTTCTGAAAACGATCTTTTTGTCAACTAACATTTCCAGCAGCAGTAATGACTGGGAAACTTCCAAAATCCACCGGTCACTAAAGCAGAACCACTTTCACTATTTACATGCAAGGTTTTACATGCAAAAAATACGATAAGCTCATAAAATATGTTGCATTGTAAGAGTTTAAACTCCCCAACAGTATATGCAGCAGTTACTTTTAATGAAGTATTTTTCCATGATAGTATTGCTACTTTTACTCAAGTAAAAGATTTGAGGACTTTTTCCACCGCTGCACAAAACTGGATGTTTAGAAACGAACAGGAGTCCAAATGTTTGATCTGTATCTGTACAGCAGAATGACACCAGGCACAGGTAAACATTTACCAGTGTGTGTGTGTGTGTGTGTGTGTGTGTGTGTGTGCGTGTGTGTGTGTGTGTGTGTGTCAGCGAAATATTCTCCATCAGACTTGCCAAATCACTAACAAGCAGCTATCACCGCCTGTATACCAACAATGACACAGCACTTTTCCTTTCTGTGTGTGTGTGTGTGTGTGTGTGTTCATTTGCTATGATGCAAGTCTCAATCATATACACACACACACAATGCAGTGACTCCATATGGTGATGATGTAAGCCTCGGTTTGTCAATCACACACACACACACACACACACACTGCTGGGATGATGTAACATGCTGCAGTCTGTCAATCAGACAGAGCAGGCTGTATGTGGATTTGCATACACTAGACAAGTAGATCTGTCACACACACACCTACACACACACACACACACACACACACACACACACCAGCACACACCTCTGATCTCATTGTTTATATAACAGAAATATGATCTAGTAAAACATGCAGAAACCTAACTACTACAGTATATTCACACACATACACACACACACACACACACACACATAATAAAAGTGATGTGTTTTACTGCCAGTTGACTACAAATCCTTTAAGACCTTTAAGACCTGGAAATGGATTCAAGACCAAACTAAAGGAGCACAGATCTGTCAGTTCCAGCCTGTTTCTGACTGAACTTCACTGATTAAAGTTATGAAACTGCACAAGAAATGAAGAGTGAACGGAACATGAAGTCCAGCTGTGTCCAGAACAGCAGACAGATGAGGACTGTTCTGGATTCATCCGAGAAAACTGACATTACGTGGTCAAACAATAAGACCTTTAATAACTGGATTTAACACATTCTAATACCTTTCCCGGTTTGTTTGGAATAAACAGCAGAAGAAGAACTGGGTAGTTAGCATGAGCAGCGATAGCCACCATGACTGAACAGACAGAGAAGAGAGAAACTCAAACTGCAGCGACAGAAATCCAAGCTCCGCCCACACTGTTTGATTGACAGGTCCCCACAACGCCCCCAAAACAACCCGACATCATTGAGAAGCCAGTTTCAGACAAACACGGGAATTTAGGCCTGAACACACAGACTGAGAATGTAGAATGTATTTTATTTATTTTAACGCAAACAAATCTGCCACATTGCAGCTTTAACTTGACCGTAACACACCGATGTTTAAAAACGCTTTGCTTTGCTAAACGCTGACCTGAGATCAGCCTCACGCTGCTGACCGGCCCATCTGTCAGCGGCACCAGGCGGCTAACGAGATTTTAATTAACTCCAGGCTGAGGCAGAGCGTCTGTCAGACTGAAGCAGCTGAGGACAGTGAAACTAATGCTGACCCACTCCCACTCTAGACCCGTCCTGTCTGTCTCTGCAGAACTGGAACTGAACAACTCATTGATCTAAATCTCAATATGAACTTCTGCAATTTCCAAATCTCAGAGGCTGCAGTTAATTTCTTCAGAGAGAGTTTGGTCCAAACTGGATTTGTGAACAAGAATCAAAACCTCCATCAGACTCAAACTCAGTAAATCTGCTCACTCACATCTATGTCTTTTTAACAAAATCACTTTTCTTCAAACCATTTTAAAATTGCTCAAATTTATGACAAGAAAAACTCAACAACAAACAGTAAAAGAATCGCAGTTTAAATAGCAGTTGCAGTATGCTGTCAAATAATCCCAATTGGATTTTTGGTCAGTGTCTTTCAGCTCTAATTGGAACCTCATTTCAGTCTTTATTCCCCAGCAGTTCTCCGTCATCCAGGACCACTCCACGGTCACAGCAAGATTATCAGGGCGCTGTGACCTTTGACCCTTCACCTCCTCATATCGGTTGCTTGTGCTGTTGGAAGTTCTAAAGGAACTGAAGTTCATTCTACCGCTGAACTCAAGAAAGTCGGCTAATTTCCTGAAATGAACAAATGTAAACTGTGGAAGGCAGGCAGACTGGCAGACTGGGTTATAAACCGCCAGTAGACCTATACTAACCCTGTGGTTCTCAAAGTGGGGTCTGGGGCCTTCCAGAGGTCCTTAAGGGGGCTCCAGAGGGTCCCCAGCAAAAAAAATGAGGAACAGTTTAAATTGAATTCACTAGAAAAGACTCCAGTTAGAGAAAGTATAAGGAAGATGATTCAGTTCCCAGCAGGATCAGGTCTTCACCTGCAGACAGCTGCTGATTCAACACCTGAGGTCTTCACATATGAATTAGGCTCTGTTGGGTGTCCTAACCTATTCCCTTTGTGTGATTGGACAGTGAGAGTCTGCCTGTCTGTCTGTCTGTCTGTCTGTCTGCCTGTCTGTCTGTCTGTCTGTCTGTCTGTCTGCCTGTCTGTCTGTCTGTCTCTCTGTCTGTCTCTCTGTCTGCCTGTCTGTCTGTCTGTCTGTCTGTCTGTCTGCCTGTCTGCCTGTCTGTCTGTCTGTCTGTCTGTCTGTCTGTCTGTCTGTCTCGCCTCTTTCTGGTCTTTTCTGTCTGTCTGCATGTGTTTCCCACCCGGCGTGTGATGTAAACCTGCACCGCGCTGCTGCACCACTCGCATAACATGATACCGACTCATTAGTAACATACACACAGTAGCGCGCGCGCGTACACACACACACACACACACACACACACACACACACGCACACACACACACACACACACACACACTGCTGGATGAATGAAAGCCCGTTGGAATAGGGGAAGGATACTCACAGATATTTCTGCAGAAGAAGCGGTCCTGTCCTCTCCTCCCTCCTTCACAGAAGAAGAGTTTTTCAGCAGACAGAAAGATGAATCTCTCTTTCTCTCTCTCTCTCTCTCTCTCTATCTCTCTCTCGCTCTCTTTCTCTCTCCAGCAGTCTGTGTGTCACTCCGTCATTTTCTAATCTTATTCTCTTTATTCCCTTCCGCACATGTGCAGCGGTGTCGCTCTGCCCACCGAGCCGCACGGCCAGACCTTTTATAACACTGTAGCGCGTCCGGCCCGCCGACCAATCAGCGCTCACCCTGCTCTGGCCTCACAAAGATCGTCTACGAGCGGGCGGGCGAGATGGATCACTCCGTGAAGGTTTCCTATAAACTTCACTGCGTCACACAGAAAGAGGAAGTCTCAAGTGGATTGTGTGTGATTTAATAGAATTGATGGGTGCAAATTTAGTTGATATTAAATCCAAACCCCAGTCATGACCTTTGACCCTAAAAACACACAAAAAGTAGTTACTGTTTTTTTGTTTTTTGCATTTGTAGGCGGAAATGCAGAACCGTCAGTTTACTAAACTGCATGTAATATGATTTACCACCAAAATCCAAACCTGCTTGTATGTATGTTATTTTCTCTTTTATTTGTAATGTTTTGTTCATTTATTTTATTCCGATTATTTTCCTTGTATATTACATTTTAAAATATTTTTATATCACTTACATATCTACTTACATCCTACTCCTATCTGCTTATCCACTATTTTCATATTGTGTGTATATTTGCTAGCTATAGCTAACAAACTGACATTATCTAAACTCTAAATCAATCAGATGGATCAGTGATGAAATGATCAGTTCAGTCAGAAACAGACAGAAATTAACCGTCTGTTCAATTCTGTTGAGGACAGAAACAATATGGTCGCTTTCAATATGGCCGCCAGAGGGGAGGGAGGTTACATCACCTGAAAGAACTCTATACATTGATAATTGTGTGCTGTTGTGTGTGTGTAGTAACATCAGTGTAGTTCTGTGGTGTCGTTATAATAATGTACTGAGCCATTCATTAAGAACAAACATCAGAGTGTGATTTTGGTGCGTGGAAATAGAGGCAGAGTGGGAGGTCTTTGTTTCTGCCCCTCTCAGAGCAGAGCCGTATACAGCAGCAGCTCGGCCACACACAGACTGCTGCTGCACACTAACATCTCTGACTAACTATTTTATAGATTTACTGACTAAATAATAATAAATTCAATGTAAGAGCGTCTTTCTCAGACCCAAGGACAATTTACATACTTCAACAAATCTGACTTCTTTTCACTTGTTTTGATTTATTTCATGAATATGATGTTTGCTTTTATTTGATTGTTGGAGAGATTTTTACATTCTGCTTTCATTGAAGTTTAAAGTTCTATAAAGTGTTCAATTTATTATAATTATTGTTATTATTATCATTATTATTGTTGTTGTTACATGCCTATGTGCCTGTGTCTGTATGTGTTTGCTTTAATGTGATGCATTTTTTTCATGATCCTGGTGGTGCAAATTGGGATTTATTGTAATATAATATATTGGTATTACCTTTTTTTTGTATCTAGTTGTACCTTTTTGTCTTCATTTATATCATGAGTATGACATTGAGTATGAGTATGATGTTTTTATTTGATTGTTAATGCTGTTATTTAAAAAGTAGGCTACTAAACAAATAAAGTGTATATTCTTCTTCATCTTCTTCTTCTTCTTCTTCTTCATCTTCTTCTTCTTCTTCTTCTTCTTCTTCTTCTTCTTCTTCTTCTTATTATTATTATTATTATTATTATTATTACTAGTAGTAGTAGTAGCAGTAGTGTTACAGCTCTACACCAGAGGCAGCAGCTCTCCCAGCTCGTGTCTCTGTGCGGCTCTGCTGTGCGGATCTTTCCATCATGACGCAAGAGGCTGAGCTGATGAGCGCTACCCGCTGCGTTGCTTTTCTCATCGCTTCAGCTGCTCATTGGCTGACTGGCGCCACACTAAAGGTAAGGAGCCAATCAGTGACGAACAGGCGGTGTAGATATGGAAACGTGTTCAAACGCAGAACGATGGTGACAGACTGAGGGGTTTATGTAATTTAATGTAAATAAAAACTCCTTCCTCCCTTCTCGCTTGACTGTGAGAGTGAAAAGGCTTTTGTTGCTTTGGATACATTTTATATTTTAGGCATTTATCTGACTTTCATCCACAGTGACTTACAGTGAATACAGCAGTAGAATAAGCTTCAATTCCTAGATCAGCAACATTACAAGCAACCAGTAGTAAAGAGGTCAAAGGTCAAGAGAGAGAAAATATTCCTGTGAGCCTGTTTGTGTGTTTTCATGTATTCATCCATTCATTCATATTTATCGCAACATTATGATTCATTTAGGAGGGCAACTTGTTTTCTCTGAGCATTTGACAAGAAAGGAGTTGAACTTGAACTCCATTGTTAGACTGACTGACAGGACTGTCTTCTGTCGTTTGTCAAAAAAAAAAAAAGTTAATTTTTATAACCACAAAATAAAAAATATTATTGATTGTTGCTCTTATTTGTGGTCATTCTGGATCAATCACCTGCACTGTGCACTATGACATCATCATTGACCAACCACCTGCACTATGACATCATCTTGGACCAATCATATACATTATGACATAATCCTGGGCCAATCATATACATTATGACATCATCCTGGACCAATCATATACACTATGACATCATCCTGGACCAATCATATACACTATGACATCATCCTGGGCCAATCATATAGATTATGACATCATCTTGGGCCAATCATATACATTATGACATCATCCTGGGCCAATCATATACACTATGACATCATCCTGGGCCAATCGCCTGTACCTTCCCTCCTTCCCATTGACAGAGCTTCTTTTGTCTTTTTTGACTTCTTGTAGTTCTTTAGTTCTTGTTTTGTTCTCTTTCTTGATCCTTTTGAAGTGAGCTGTTTCTGTAATAGTCTCTGATTTTGTTATATTTTATTGTTATTTTGTGTTCTTATGTGAAAATAAATAAACTCAAACCCTTGATATAAGGGCAAACCGTGATGAGTGTGTGATGAAAAACAGACTATTGTGATTATAAGGAAGACAAAAAAAAACCCAAATTTATTTTCCACCTACAATCAAACTTTTCAAGAGCATCCAAGATTATATCCTAAATTTATGCGGTTGGAGCTTTAAAAGCCGGATTCATGATCCAAAGTGAGGGGTAGAGACCAGAACATGAAACCATACAAACATGTTTTCCCTGCGGGTTAAAAGGTCGGAGGTGCAGGTTAGGGCCTGGCCGAGCTGTCATCAAATATTTTAATGGGTTGAGAAAACTGCTGAAAAAAAGCTCAACTCCTGTTAAAGCACTCTTCTAATAAAAGTTAATACTTTTAGCGTGTAAAAACACGTTAATGTCTCAGCGCTGTCAAGAAGATACAACATCTCTGTCAATTCTCTCTGTGGAAAATAAGGTGAAGAACAAGTCAGAGCAGGAACGACTAGATTCCTGATTGACACTCAGCCTGATGGCGCTAAATCAAACTTGTCCGATCTACAGAATGTGAAGTATAATGGATATACAGCAGCCACAGTCCTTACATGCTCTCTGAGATGAGCATGTATGGTACGGTCCACAGCCAAACTGGTTTGAACCTTTAAGGACGAACAGTTCAGAGTCTCTGCATGATGTCAGAACAAATCAAGAGTCCAGTATCAATTTAATATCTTAAAGAAAACTAAATATCTAGGACTTTTCAATGCAATATGGTTTTAATAGAATAAAAACTTGGTAAGAGCATCATGAGTTTGATTTCTTATAATCAGTTTCAACTTCAAATTCAATCATTCCATACAAATTCAGAAAACAGAATTTAAATTCAGTCGTCCGCTGGAACAAATCTCATCACTTTCAATCTAAGTCATTTACACAAACACAAGATCTCAAGTCAAGACTTTAGAAACCTTTTCAAGTCATCAAAGTACAAGTCAGAGTCAAGTCCCAAGTCACCAGAACCCAAGTCAAGTCAAGTCTCAAGTCTTCTCTTCATGCATCAAGTCAAGTCTCAAGCGTTTAAAACTGTGACTCGAGTCCAAGTCATGTGACTCGAGTCCCCACCTCTTTCTTCATGAGTGTTCAGTTTTAGTTTAATTTCAGTTCAGGTTTGAGTCGTACCTGTAGCAGTATATGTTGGCTGTACCTGTTTGTAGGATTGTGTTTGTGTGAATTTGTGACTTCTGACAAAATTTGGGGCGCAAATGGAAAAAGCAGGAAGAGTTTCACTCACCGTGTGAAACTGAGACAAAATGGCTCTAAATTCTTTCTTTTGTTTTACCGGCCGGTGAGAAAGAAGATCCTGATTGGCAGGAGGTTTGTCTTCATCCTCTGATCCTCTGACACAAAGCTGCACAACAAGAATGCCAAATATTTAAATTACAGCCTTTCTTTCCTGCAGACGTTTGACTGATTGGTTTCTGTAACACAATACACACATTCTCTTTCTCTCTCTCATACACACACGTTTGTACACTATACTTCCCTAAGATATACTTTCTTATGCATTACTATATTTGTATTGACTTCATTCATTCCCTAACCTTAAAGGAATAGTCCACCCTAAACCACTTTAACTCTGTTAAAACAGCTGTTGGTGATGTACTTTTCATTGTGGCTCCATTCAGTAGTTTGTTGTGTTTCTTTTCCTGGTGGATAACCGGCCAATCGTAGACGAGGTGACGTCACCTCCAGATGTTTCCAGCAGCTACAGTGGAGTTTGATATGAGAAAATGTTTCAGGATGTAAAACATCAGCGGTAAACGTCAGGTTTTGGTGTCAGTCCCTCAGAATCAAAGAGCGAGGGCTTCTTTCTAGAGCCGCCATTTTGCACCGAGAGACGTTCAACAATCATACAGGGAGAAATCCATCGTAGAAGAGGAGAGAGACCAGTTTCTCCACCACAGGAGCAGGAGAGAGACCAGAATGCACTGCAGCAGAGAGACAGGCTGGGCTTTGAGTAAGGGGAGACTCTCACTTTTTCTCAATCGGAAACGACAGCCAGCGCTAGTCCTCTCTTAGCTACACATAAAACAGTGAAGTTAGCTTGATATTGGATATTTAGTCGATATTCCTTTTTCCACCAGGATTTTTTCGTACTGTTCTTAAATACTTTTCCCAGATGAATTACGTCGCGCGAGAAAAATGTTTTCTCAAATCCTGAAAGCAGTGGTTGTAAACTGTTCTTCCTCTTCCAGTCATCACAGATATATACCCATGAAAAAGATAAGAATTAAGAATAGATAGAATCCTTGGTTTTCTAATGATGAGACAAAGCCTGGGCGTGTGCCAGAAAATCAGGTCCTGCTGTTGATTGGCTGAGGTTCAGACAGCTGAGGAATCTCTGCTGCGCTTCAGTAAAAAAAAAGCTAAATTAATATTATCTAAACTCCCTGTCAGAAGCTGAAGGTAATTCATCTAAATTCTGGAAAGTGGCGAATTTGTTGAAACATAACTCAGCTCCTAACCTACCCCAAGTTATTCATTCTAATTCTGGTCCTATACCCAGTGCTTAATTTGTGCCGGATCCTCCCGGAACAGGATCCGGCACCTCGCGGTTTTGGACTACCTGCATTCTGGTACCTATTTGCGTGGACCCGGCACCTGGTGGCATGAAACTTTTTTTTTTTTTTTTGTCTGCCATGTAATACTCACAATAGTTGACTCTTCTTTCCTTTCCCCTCCCTTCCAAAAACCTAACTGTCTCATTTCCATATGAAGACAGGTGATTACCATATTAGAAAGTAACAACAAGCGCAGAGTAATCACTTCACACATGAGTGAGCTGCTCTGCAGAGTGTGTTATGGTGAACTTCAGACAGCGTCATGGCTAAAAGTTGAATTTGCTGTCCATATGTCCGCTGTGTGGGCTATTTTGGAAAATTAGACAAGGTAAGCATGATTTTTTTTTTTTGTAAACGTGTTAGCATATTCTGTAATCTATTAGGTCTCTGCTGGGACAATCAAAATTCATATTTGCATAGATGACTGCGAAACAGAAATTTTTTGGAGTGCGGACCTGTAAGTCCCACAGTTAAATATGCGAGCAATTGCACGTTATGTTGAGTGTCCAGAAATAATTGGTAATAACATGAGAACTGGTTGACGTGACGGGCTGTGAGCCACATCACTGTGGGCGTTTCAAAACCAGCGCGGTCCAGCTGAGTGTCGCAGTCAGGCCGACTTCTAGCTGCACCACGACACGTTTTATTGCATTATTCGCTGACATTGTAGAAACAGGGCTTGTTTTGCTTTTAACAGTAGGAAGGCAATTGTTCAGTCTACATTTTTGTCAGTATTAGATTATGGTGATGTTATTTATATGCATGCCTCTGCCTTTTTCATAGTGCCTTGCGTTTTATCACGGGAGATGCCTACCGAACTCATCACTGTATTCTGTATCAAAGTGTTGGTTAGTCCTCCCTGGGAGCCAGGAGGAAGGAGCATTGTTTATTTTTTATTTATAATAAATAATATATAATAATATATATATGGCTGACCCTGGCGTTGCCATTGGCCAGGACAGACTTGGGGGTTCTGCTTTTACTGTTTTTGCGCCTTGTGTTTGGAATAAAGTCTAGGACTCACTGAGACTGGACCACCTCATTCCAACTGATGAGTTTAAGTTATTTTCTTTCTTTTCTGTAACAAAATGTCTGTATTGGTGTTTTTATTGTTTCAATTTCTTGTTGTGTATTCAGGGCGCTAGCATAAAAGAGACTTGTCTCAGTGAGTTTCCCTGATTAAATAAAGGATAAATAAAAATTCATCAATGTTGTTTCACTTGTTTGACTTACAAGTTATTGAAGGTCAAAAGACAAATCAAATATCAAACTAATTTCAAACAAACTACTCCAGTGTTTCACCCACAGGTGAATACAAGCAGGAGACTGTGGATTCAGTTCACTGCTGCTGGTCTGCTGTCTGTACATCTCTACATCACAGACATGACCTGATGAGCAGAGAGCGATTCAGATCAATACACTGACCAACTTTTGATTTTGTGCCTCTGTACGGGAAACACTGCATCTCACAGTAAAGACGCCCTCTAGAGGCCATCTGACGAAGCGACAGGTGTCTGTCTGACTGACTGACTGACTGACTGACTGACTGACTGACTGACTGTCTGTCTGACTGACTGACTGACTGACTGTCTGACTGACTGACTGACTGACTGACTGTCTGACTGACTGGCTGACTGACTGACTGACTGTCTGACTGACTGACTGACTGACTGTCTGACTGACTGACTGACTGACTGACTGGCTGACTGACTGACTGACTGTCTGACTGACTGACTGACTGACTGACTGGCTGGCTGACTGACTGACTGACTGGCTGACTGACTGACTGACTGACTGACTGACTGACTGGCTGACTGTCTGACTGACTGACTGACTGGCTGACTGACTGACTGACTGACTGGCTGACTGGCTGACTGACTGACTGACTGACTGACTGGCTGACTGTCTGACTGACTGGCTGACTGACTGACTGTCTGACTGACTGACTGACTGACTGACTGGCTGACTGACTGACTGACTGACTGACTGTCTGACTGGCTGACTGACTGACTGACTGACTGACTGTCTGACTGGCTGACTGACTGACTGACTGACTGATTGACTGACTGTCTGACTGACTGACTGACTGACTGACTGTCTGACTGACTGACTGACTGACTGACTGGCTGACTGACTGACTGACTGACTGACTGACTGACTGGCTGACTGACTGACTGTCTGACTGGCTGACTGACTGACTGACTGACTGATTGACTGACTGTCTGACTGACTGGCTGACTGACTGACTGTCTGACTGACTGACTGACTGACTGACTGGCTGACTGACTGACTGACTGACTGACTGACTGACTGACTGGCTGACTGACTGACTGACTGTCTGACTGGCTGACTGACTGACTGACTGACTGATTGACTGACTGTCTGACTGACTGACTGACTGACTGACTGTCTGACTGACTGACTGACTGACTGACTGATTGACTGTCTGACTGACTGACTGACCTGAATTTAGCTCATGTTGCCCTCGGCTGCGCACACTTCATCACTAAATAACTCCTGGAATGTATTGAACATCAGTGGAAGACACACACACACACACAGGCTTCATGTTTCACAACATGGTATATGATGAAACTTCATTGATTCCTGTGAAGACATCGAGTTGCTGCAGCAGCAAATGCAACAGGATTCAGCAGAGGCAGAGAACAATAGAACACAAGCACCAAATAGAATCTAAAATAAGCAATAAAACAATAAAAAACAATCAAAATAGAATATAAAAAATGGTGGGATTATATAACCCCAACATGTAAAGTAGACTGCATGAGTGGAAAGTATGGGAAAGATTATGGATTACTCACATGGATTTACTTACAGTTCCTTACAGATGTTACCAGCAGTCAATGTCTTACTTTAATATGGGTTACTAAATATAAAATATGTCCTATATCCAAAGATATAAGAACTTATGAACATAACATGATAAAAACATAAAAATATCAACATGTATAGAGTATGAAACAGTGGAGCCACAATGAAAAGCAGTCAGTATATACAGCGTGTAACAACAGGAGTGTGGGAAACTGGAGAAAGCAGATATGTGAATTTACAGCAATTTCAGCAAAACATATGATGTGCAGATGTGGCGTGGCATGCAGACGCACGCTGTAAAAACCATACACTGAATGAGACACTTTCACTGTACAGATGTGACAGCATGTACAGAATGTGCTGAGAGTTTGTGCTCCGCCTCTCAGCCACAACGAGTTTCTACTTTGGTTTTAACTGTGCTGGATCTGGACTACGACGTGGCGGTGGAAACGCTGCGATATGCAAACTCCATAATGTTCTCTCTCGGTTGTTGAGGTTTTAAACCTGCATTCCACACTAAAAACAGGCGGGCAGCACTCTCACTGTCTGGATCAACATGACCCCCATCCTTTATAGTCTGCTTCCAGACACCTGAACCTCGTCCCTCCACTCTTCAGGTTTTGTCGAGCGATTCGAGAGTCTGGTGTTTCCCTCGTCAACAATCGAGCCAATAAGCACCTGAACGGGACTAAAGTTTGAACCGTTTGTACAATGGTTTTTCATTGCCGTTTCTGCAAAATAGATTGGTTGAAATCACCTCCTTACAAAGTAAAAAATTTAGCCGCACTCCCATAGCTCCTGTGCAGAATTCTGTATTGTTTAAAAAAACAACGTTTCGACAGCAACACTATTCGCCTCTTTATCCAACAAATTGTCTTTTCAAAGACAATATTTTTGTCAGACATTTGACAGACATTCTTTTTTTGGGGGGCATTTTGCCTTTATTGGATTGTTCAAAGTAGAGAGAGACAAGAAGACTGGGAGAGAGCGATGACATACAACAAAGGTTGCAGGCTGGATTCAATCCCAGGATGTTGCGGTCACATGGGAAGCACCTTGAGCCATCTGGACACCCCATGATGACATTCTTGGTCAGCTGGTAAATGTCTGCTAACATGGATGTAGAGGCTGACTGGCTGCAGCATCATGTGACTGAAGTGATGTCAGAGCGGACGGATACATCAGTCACTAGTGATTGGTTCAGATACGTTGGTCACTAGTGATGGGTTCGGATACGTCAGATACATCGGTCACTAGTGATGGGTTCGGATAAGTCGGTCACTAGTGATCGGTTCGGATACGTCGGTCACTAGTGATCGGTTCAGATACGTTGGTCACTAGTGATGGGTTCGGATACGTCAGATACATCGGTCACTAGTGATGGGTTCGGATAAGTCGGTCACTAGTGATCGGTTCGGATACGTCGGTCACTAGTGATCGGTTCGGATACGTCAGATACATCGGTCACTAGTGATCGGTTCGGATACGTCGGTCACTAGTGATGAGTTCGGATACGTCGGTCACTAGTGATTGGTTCGGATATGTCGGTCACTAGTGATGAGTTTGGATACGTCGGTCACTAGTGATCGGTTCGGATACGTCGGTCACTAGTGATCGGTTCGGATATGTCAGATACGTCGGTCACTAGTGATCGGTTCAGATACGTCGGTCACTAGTGATCGGTTCAGATACGTCGGTCACTAGCGATCGGTTCAGATACATCGGTCACTAGTGATCGGTTCAGATACGTCCGTCACTAGTGATCGGTTCAGATACATCGGCCACTAGTGATTGGTTCAGATACGTCGGTCATTAGTGATTGGTTTGGGGAAAATCACTCCCCCCCCACACAGAAAACGACTGACGAGGAGGAAATCTCAGCTGAATAATGGAGTGGAACCAGATGGACGTTCAGCCTGAAGATCAGACTACATCCTTTACCAAGTCATGTATTAAAGACTTGATTGAACTAGTGCTCACTTAGTCTCTTAAAGGATAAGTCTGGCGGTTTTGTTCCCTGTAGTTCTTGGACCCACAGACAGTATTGTCTCCAGAGTCAGCTGTCAGTTGAAACAGCGAGCTCCGCTGCCTCTTGGGCTAATAATGAGTCCAAATGGGGTTTGACAGTGGGAGGATTATCCAAGCAGCCAACGTCTGCTAAAATAAACTAACGCTCAATAAGAACTTTTGAAAATTACTTCTACCTGCAATCTAGGGGGAGAGTGATGGGTTGAAAATTTATTTATGGGCCTTTTTGAACAGGACACAGTGCTGTGCTAAAGCAATCCACACCTCAGTCACATTTAACTCTGGCATCATGTCTATGTGGGACAAGGATGAACAAGGTCAACAACTATTTGTACAATAAACACAGCTGATGAGTCCCAAAAATTCACTTTCTGGACATTTTAATAATGAGGGAGGGCAGTGACAGTAAGACAGATCTGTATAGAAAGCCTACAGACAGAAACTGACTCCTTCAGGCTTACCGTGTCCTGGTGGTTGGCCTGGGGCGGACGCCATGTGCTTCTGATGTTGTGGGTTTGAATCTGGGCCAGGACCTGGTTTCTTCTGCCTCCGGTCAAATACTCCACATACTCTGGAGGAAAGCATTTAACACCTGAGCAGCACACAACAGGTTCAGTCAAATATGACTCACATCTGTTCTGCTTCATCACTCCTGTCCTGTTCAGAAAAAAATCGACCTTTTCTCTTTGGATCTAATGTCTTTCCCTGCCACTTCTCTATCATCCAGGATCAGTCAAGAGTCTCAGGAATATTTATCAGGCTGCTGTGACCTCTGACCCTTGACCTCTTTACTATTGGTTGCTTGTGAATTGAGGTTTATTGTACTGTTGACCTCATTGGAAGTCAATATGGATAAGAGAGTCAGGAAAAAGAAAAAGAAATTCAAACGCAATGTGATTGTAATCTGTTACATCTGTATTCATTAAAATATCACGTGAAAGCAACGCTGTTTAGCAGCCGACATGGAAGTCCAGGAAGTCGGAGTTTCCCATCAACACTTGAACACAGCATGATAGTTATGGCTAAAAAAAACCCATAAAATCATGTAATGGTGGAAATCCCAGATCCAGATCGTGACCAATATGATAACTTTATATATATATAGCACCTTTAAAAACAGAGTTTACAAAGTGCTTTGACAGTCAAAATAAAAGCAGAATACTCAATAAATTTAAAAAACAATGGAACTATGAAACAGGAATTAAAATTAAGAGGACAGAGGAGAAGAGCAACATTCAAATCAATACGAGGATAACTGTAATATAAAAACCAAAATAAATACTAAGAATAAAATAAAATAAAAATAAGATAAAGTTAAGATAAAAAGGTTTCAGCACCAGATTTCAGCCAAATATTTTTTTGTTTTTAGATTTTAGATGTCTTGCTACTAGACAGACAAACAGATAGACAGATAGACAGACAGACAGATAGACAGATAGATAGATAGATAGATAGATAGATAGATAGATAGATAGATAGACAGACAGATAGATAGATAGACAGACAGATAGATAGATAGATAGATAGATAGATAGATAGATAGATAGATAGATAGATAGATAGATAGGGAAGAGAATGTTACAGGAATATTTGTTGCATCTTTTGTCCGGACTTCATGTCTTGACTCGTGCTTCATGGAAATCATCAGCTTCACTAATCACATTGAATGCTTATAACTGCCTGTTAAAAACTGATGAAACAGCCGAGAATATTTCACACGGAAAAGAAAAGCAGAAGCTGAGGCAGTTTTCTGTCTGACTCTTGTCTCTCTCACATGATCAGCCTTCAGCCCGGGGTCACAGAACACCCAGACAAGAGGAAGAAGATTTTTTCTTCTTCTGTTGTCAGGGTGCTGTGACCTCTGACCTTGGACCTCCGTACTATTGGTTGCTTGCAGTGCTGGTGAACTAGGAGCTGAAGTTTATTCTGCTGTTGACCTCTTTGGAAGTCGCAATGCAAAAGAGTCCAAAGAGAAATGGAAACAAAATCCAACTGGACTTAAAATGAAGAGTTGAAGACGTTTCTCCACTCGTCTGAGAGGCTTCTTCACGTCACGTCACGTCACGTCACGTCACGTCACGTCACGTCACGTCACGTCACGTCACGTCACGTCACGTCACGTCACGTCACGTCACGTCACGTCACGTCAGCGTCACGTCACGTCACGTCACGTCACGTCACGTCATGTCACGTCACGTCAGCGTCACGTCACATCACGAACAAAGCCTCAAAATACACTAGCAGAAATTGAAATACATCACTGATATGGGTAAATAAGCCTATATGTAGGCTATATCAACACAAAAGTCATTGAATAGTTAATTTAAATTTCTCCAGAATGCAGCATCAGTGTATCAGTCCATGTTTAATATTTATAATTGAAAACAAAAGGAATAAGGAGACCATCATTCTCAGCTATTGTCTAGACTATAAGCTTTATATTATCCCCACAGATCTCAAATGGATAGAACGGTCTTTCCCATTCAAATCAACGCTCCTGGACCTTGTTTCCCAGTAACGATCTCTAGAGGTAAAGAGTGTTTTAAGTGTGATCCTACGCAGGCTCGTTCATTACCTGCGTGTGTTTCTCAGCGCTTTGTTCAGTGAATCTTAAAGCCGCTGTGACGTCAGTATGGAAGGTGTTGAAGTGTTTGCTGACTTGGCTTCATAATAACGTATTAATTAAAGGAATAGTTCACCCAAAAATTAAAATTGGGTCATTATCTACTCATCCTCATGCCAGTACAAACTCAGGTTAGTGTTTTTTCTTCATACAACTTACCTGGAGTTCTCCAGGCTCGCTGCTGGAGAAGATTTCTTCCAAACAATTGCAGTAAATGGAGTCCAGTCCTTCGGCTTCAAAAAGGGCAACAAATGTCCATAAAATGACTCCATACAGCTCGTGTCGTATAATCCAAGTCTTCTGACACCATACGATCGCTCTGTTAGTGGAAAAAAACTAAATTTGATCAATTACTTTACAAAAATCGAGTCAATCGAGATGGAGGTCGTGCACACAAACCTTGCACGGCCTCGCGAGGTTTGGTAATTCCTGGTAAGTTGTACGAAGAAAAAAACACTAGATAGAGATAGATAATGACTGAATTTTAATTTTTGGGTGAACTATTCTTTAAGTTATGTGTTATTGTGCAAATACATCAAAGAGGCGGCTAAACACAAATGAAATACACAATAGAAACAATTATATATGCTTTGAATCGCCACAGAGACTTTATTTAAATCACCTGTAAAGCTTACAGCCGACTGTTATCTCATTTAATGCAACAGGCGTACAGCATGTTCCTGGGTTTAATGTTGATGCATGCTTTTGTCTTTTCTGTTGCTCCAGATACTTGCCCTTGAACAAAAATGAATAACTAGCCTCGGATTCATATCAAAGCTTTTGCTCTCTGATCAAGACAGCTGTCAGCTTTAATGACACACAGCAGCCTACATGACAGGTTTCACTGCACGTCAAAAAGTTATTGAACATTATTTTGAAAATATTGTTCCCCTCCCTGTCCTCCTCCAGAAGCTCACCACGACGCCGGACATGTTGTGTTTTGTCTCTTTCATGTTTCCCTCAGCACCTGAAGATTTTTTTTTTTTAAATATCATAACTCGTCTTCCCCTCTCCTGGGTCAAACCACTCTATTTCACCACACCCTCCATTTCATACAGAGATCATTAGTGAGAAAAATATAGGCCTAATTAAAGCTTAGAGGTTTACAGTGATTTTAGAACAGCTAAGGGGCGTTGTTAAAACCCCCTTAGCTGTTCTAAAATCACTGTAAACCACGGCCTCGCGGGGCTTATTGCTTTTATAAAATGGTTACTACATATACCTGGCAAGGTTTCATAAAATAAAGACACAGCAACAAAAAATGCAATAATTTATTGATAACAAATAATCATTCTTCCGCCGAGCAATGTAGTTCTTTAGCGACATTTAGCAGAAGACAATTTGTTTGGCGCAGTAATACTGATGTGATGCGGTCACAGGTGTGTGTTTATAGAGTATTTTAAAACGGCTTCGAACGCAGCTCAGCTAATCATAATCAAGGACCGGAACTATCCGTTTTATAAAAAGAAATAAAGTATATAAGATGTCTTTGTGAAGTCTGTCACTTCAGCTCAGTCAGAGTTGGTCTCCTGCCAGTTCTGACCCACCAGGCCCGACCACTCGCATTCCTTCCCTGTCCTGATCGGCCAATGGGAGCGGGCGGAGGTGGCCGGGGGGGCGGGACTAGCATTGTTATCTATGTAGATCTCTGCCTCAGCACCCGGCACAGTCAAGACATTTACATTGTGCTACGAATACAGATGTGGTCTGAGGTCTATCTGGGCGTCCTTGACTGCTTTCATGGTACATCACTGAGTAGTTCAATTCAAGTGTGACTCATCCTTTAAAGGTGCTATGCGTATCATTTTAACATCAGTAAACCATGACCACATTCATTTTGATCTCCACTTAGCAAAACAGTGGGGAAAGGGTTTCCAAAAATGTCCCGGAATAAACAAAATAAAGAGACTGGAAGCACCTCAGATGCAAAAGGTGAACATTAATTCCAGCTCAATACGCTCAGATAAACAAAAGCAGCAAAAGACAAACACAGGATATGCTTGTTTAATACATGCAGCTTTTTTTGTTTTTTAATTTGACCTTTATTTTTACCAGGCAGGTCACTTGACAACAAATTCTTATTTATACAGACGGCCTGGAGGTCGGCCTCTCGGGGGATGAGGGGAGAGGATAAGATAAAAACTCAGACATACAAATGTTCTGCATTAAGGAGCAAAACAGACGGACAACATGAACCAACAAACAGTATTAACATTAACAACGGACAGTGAAACAAAAGGAGAGGGGGGAGCAAAGGGGAGAGGAAATTAAAAGAGAGAGAGAGAGAGAGAGAGTACAGACACATATATGAGAATAAAAGCATCACTGTGGGGGTGGAAAAGCAGTTGCACGTATCAGTAAGAGTGTCCATGATAGCATCCTGTAAAGCTGCTAATGAGATTAAATTGCCCAGTGTTAGTGATTATTGCAGTTCATTGCAGTCATTGGCTGCAGTGCAAACGCATCAGACAATAAGACGACACATCACACACAGTAGGAACCTGCGCGAGAGTGGAGCAGTAAAACCAAGCAAACAAATAAAACAGTTGCATGTATCTGTGAGGATGTTCATGATAGAGACTCTAAAGCTGTTAATGAGATCGAAATGTCCACTTTTAGTGATTTTTACAGTTCATTCCAGTCACTGGGTGCAGAAAATTGAAACCTAGAGTGACCAAGAGAGGTATTTACTCCAGGAACTGTTTGAGTATATGAGAGGAAGTGTTGTAAGCGGAGGAAGATAGGAGGCTGGTTCGGTAATTTAACCGTACAGCTCAGAGCACGGCTACTTAGACTAATCAAATTAACAGGGAAAACTATGGGGACGCCCTTAGCCCTCGCTCCCCAGGATATTTTTGAGCAATCTGTTATGATGCAGGCCAATAACCTCTGATGGGACTCATGTGCTCTATCCTGAATACCAGCTAATGAAATCTGGAAAAAGGTATAGAGTGCCCCAATGCAAGTACAAGTGTTATAAACATTCCTGTGTCCCTCTGTCTATTAAACTTATAAACAGGTAATTGGAGGTACCCACCTGCCCACCTGGTAGCCCCCTCGGATAGGCTGGGATGAGGTCAGTGTTTTAGCCGGACGGACAGACAGACAGACAGACAGACAGACAGACAGACAGGAGGACAGACAGACAGGAGGACAGACAGACAGACAGACAGACAGACAGACAGACAGGAGGACAGACAGACAGGAGGACAGACAGACAGGAGGACAGACAGACAGACAGACAGACAGACAGACAGACAGACAGGAGGACAGACAGACAGACAGACAGGAGGACAGACAGACAGACAGACAGAAAGACAGACAGACGGACAGACAGACAGACAGACAGACAGACGGACAGACAGACAGACAGACAGACAGATGGACAGACAGACAGGAGGACAGACAGGAGGACAGACAGACAGACAGACAGACAGACAGACAGACAGACAGACAGACAGCTCGCAGTGCGACAGGTATATGCTTGTATCTGATATTTCTAGGTGCTTCCTATTATGTTTTTTGTGATTTCTTTATGTGATCTCCTGGCTATGTTAAGGCATGAATTGTGATGTGTCTTTTTTAATCATGCAGCAGTGTCTTTCTCATCAGGACAAATTTCTCCCAAGGGAGACAATAAAAGTAAACCTGAACCTGAACCTGAACCTGAACTTGAACCTGAACCTGAACCTGATATGTGCAACACGTTTCTAGCTTGGCGCTGTCCAGCGTTTGTCTGTTTTGTCTTTTATGCGCTTTTGTTTATTTTTGTGCTTATTCAGCTGCAATAAATGTTTTCCTTTTGCATCTAAGGTGCTTCCAACCACATTCATTTTGAGACATCAGTATAATTACCCACCTCACCAACAAAAATATAAGACGTCAGAAGCCTGTCAGTCAGTCTCTAGCGACCTCTACACTGCATTTTACATTCTGCACCACCGGGTCGGATTTAGCAGGACATCTGGATTGCTTTATGGCACAAAAGGAGATTTTTATTCCAGTTCCACTATTCTAACTGCACAGATAATGCAACTGCAACTGTTAACTGCATAGGGGGAGAGTTCAAAACAAATCTGATTTCTTATTGTCTGTGCTCTTCTTCTGTGGTGTTCATACCAGTTAAGAAATAGCTGAATATGAGCATCAGTCCAGACTTCATTTTGTTTCCAAGCATGAGGAATCGCATCCGTCTCCTTCTACCCATAATCCCTTGCGTTTTGGGGGTGTTTCCTGCAGTTGGTTGGATTTCGTTCTCACTCTTAACGAACCGCACCGCAGTTCTCTTGTTAGAGGACCGAGACTCTCGGTGCCAGCAGAGTTTAAACAGCATCGTTCTCACCTGGACAAACCAACTGAACCGACTAATCGGTTTGAAGAAAGCGCTCCAAACGCGCTCGGCGTGCATGCGGCCTCAGTCTAAAGATGCCTTTGGGAAACCCAACCCCAGCCTGTGAGTAATCGTGTAATCCTGTCCAGGAAGCTTCCCTTTGTCTCTGTGTGCCGAGCGGCCGAGCGGCCGACGTCACCGGGATCCGCTTTCAACAGCAGAGATCACAGGCGGAGACAGCGAATGAACAGATCAGAGAGAAACAAAAGGGCTTCCAAAGGGTTAAAAGTACACAAAGCATTCCTCATCATCCTTTTTTCCACGAACAGAGAGAACATTTGGACAAGAGAGAGCGAGAGAGGGACAGACAGACAATAGGGTCTTAAACTTC
Source organism: Centroberyx gerrardi (assembly GCF_048128805.1). NCBI lineage: Eukaryota > Metazoa > Chordata > Actinopteri > Beryciformes > Berycidae > Centroberyx > Centroberyx gerrardi. The sequence continues at coordinate 34,686,032 of NC_136001.1, forward strand.
ACACAGCCGAAAGAAAACACAGTAAGCAATAGATGTGCCACGGAACAAAGATCTTCATATTCGTGGATATTTTACAGGAATATGGCTCTCTGTAACTGGTGATGAACAGGACATATCTAAGATGCCACATCCATTCTGGAAAACTCACATTACTCTAGAGTCACTGAACATACCTGGAAAAATCTGGGAAAAAAAATCTGTGATGGTAGTATTGGAGTTTTATCTACGCTATGAAGAAACCACTAAAGATCATTTTCCAGGAAGTAAAAGTAATGAGATTTTCATATAAAATTAAAAAAAAAGATATATTTTTTTTGTCATTTATTGTTAAATATGTTATGATATGGAGAATTAGCTAACAAGGTGAAAAAGTCAGGGTGTCATGATTTACTATAATTTTGTGCTGTAAATCAATTTTGTATGAGTGCCATCTTTTTCAAATGTCGCAATCTCATTTTGGAGTAAAAACTGTTTTATAAGTTTTCAATTCCATTTTTTTACACAATTTTTTTTACACTTAACACTGTCCACATCCCCTCTGATGTTTGGTAGATGCTTTGACCCAAAGCGCCTTACAGTTGTTCCATGAATACATACAGTATGAATATGGGCGGCTCCGGTGGGAATCGAACCCCTAACCGCTCCTCCTCCTCTCTCCCTCCCTTCCTCCTCCTCTCTCCCTCCCTTCCTCCCTTCCTCCTCCTCTCTCCCTCCCTTCCTCCCTTCCTCCTCCTCTCTCCCTTCCTTCCTCCTCCTCTCTACCTCCCTTCTTCCTCCTCCCTTCCTCCCTTCCTCCTCCTCTCTCCCTCCCTTCCTCCTCCTCTCTCCCTCCCTTCCTCCTCCTCTCCTAACCCTCTGTCTCTCCCAGTCCTTCATATGGAATGGAGAGTCGTGTTGGCAATGGAATTAAATTGTTATATAAATAAGATTATATAATACTCTGCGTGTGGAGGTACGGACTGGAGGGATTTTTGGAGGGTTTTTTTTTTTTAGTTTTTGATTTTGGTGTTGTTTTGCTAAACTCAAAAATGCATGGTGGTCAAGCTAGAGGAGGGGAATTTCACTAAAAGTTATTAATTTCTTCCCGTCCACATCACCAACTTGTTTCCCATTTTCCTGGCTGGACCTGAATGGGACATGAGATCTGCCTGTTCACATTCTGCACACTTTGAATCATTTTATCTGATTATCTCAACACCACACGACCAATCAGCTCTCTGTCTGTCAGTGCTGCTCTTCTACCACTGGACCGAGGTTTGGAGAAATCAGCAGGTCGGTTCTGTCTAAACAGGAAATGATCTCTCTTCAGTGCCTCCATGTTGTTTGATTGGACCAATAACGGAGGGTTTGCCTTTTTGTGAGAAGCCCCGCCCACTGCCACACCCCCCTTTGGCCAGTTGGTATGACAAGTTAATCAGTTCTTCTTTGCCCCATGACCAATTTTTCCATAAAGTCTTGTGCAAATCCATCAATAACTTTTTGAGAAATCCTGCTAACAGACAAACAGACCGAACAGGGTGAAAACAATAATTAATGGAATAGTTCACCCAAAAATGAAAATTCAGTCATCACCCCATGCCAGTTGAAACTGGTGAAGTTTATTGGTCCATATAACACTCCTGGAGCTTCCCAGCACTCCGTAGCCTTCTCCAAACGGTTTGTGTGTGCGACAGTGACCTCCATCTTGTGACGTTTGGTAATGAGACTCGATTTGCATTAAATGTATAAAATGACGTTTTTTTTCCCACTTACAGAGCAATCGTATATGGCGTCAGACGACTTGGATTATGCTGACTATGCAGTTGTTTTGGAGAACGTTACAGAGTCGTGCTGGAAAGCTCCGGGACTGTTACATGGACTAACAAACTTCATCTGTTATCACTGAATTTTCATTTTTGGGTGAACTGTTCCTTCAACAAACGATTGAGCATCAAGGAACTGGATGCCGTACCTCTGGCAGTGCTGCGTCACAAGTGTCAGGTTATATCATCACATCACAGAGGAGGCTTGTAGTTTTCTGCCAGCTGTCTGTCTCAGACAAGCTTCAACACCTCAGCAGAGTTTCTATAGAACCTGCCTGAGCCGCGGGGTTTTTCTATTATATAACATACATAAATCTGTCTTCTGTCTGTGTTTTGTCACTTCACAGCAGCCTATAGAAAAACAGCTCAACTAAATTAATCTAAACTAAGATAAAAATGACTTGTGTGTTTCAACTCTGTGTAATGCATTACATAATAAACAAAAGGCTGTTTTTTAACCAGATGACTCAGATTTTTCTCTCTACACCAGGAACGCTCCACGCCCTCCAGCACCTCTCCTGAGCTGAGGCAGACTAAAACATTCATCCAAACCTGACTGTTTAAACTGTGCTGTGGGACCCACAACAAAGACTTTCAGGTGATGACACACCCTCTGGCGGCCATATTGGAGGTCCTCAGCTCTTGAGCAGCAGTGGCTGTGGACAGTGTAAGGGAACAGCTGGCCGACACAATTGAACAGACGGTTCAAGCTACAACTCAGAGTGTTTTGGAGTAGAGACTAGGGCTAAAGACAAGACAGTTTACTGTGTCACAGTAACCAAATCCACCTTATCACACTATTCACTTTTACTGAGAACGTTACTGAATGGATCTACAGCCACACCACAACAAGCTGACTCAGCTGCTCTCTGTTTCTAGCTGCCTGGTACAGATTTACACTTTATTAACTAACACACAGTTCTACAGATTTACACTTTATTAACTAACACACAGTTCTCCAGTGTTCCTCCATCATGGAGACAGATGTGGTTGACTGGAGATTTGTGACGTAAATACAAAGCCTCTATTGGTTGCAGACCGTCATCGCAAGAGTGAGATAATAGTTTGTTCAGTTTGTTCAGGTCTGCTTAACACCCCACCCAGTATTTCAGATAAACCTATGCTTCTTTATCATGCATGGTTGACAAAGCAATATTTGTTACACATGGTGCTGTGATGCTGTGACCTCTGACCCCTCCCCTCCTTACTACTGGTTGCTTGTAATGTTGCTGATGTGGGAATTGAAGCTTATTCTACCCATGTTGCTCTGGATAAGAGAGTCAGATAAAGGTCTTTTTAAAAGCTTTATTTGAATTCATTTAATTTAATACAATTTTAAAACCAAAAATGACTAAACTAGAAATAGTTTAAGGACGTTTTAAAGAGACACAAAGCATCGCCCTGTTCGGCCCGGTCCATCTTACTGTACAGGATGCTGTTAGCTGTTTAGGACTGAAATATTTAAGGCTTGAGCAACAACTTTGTGAACATGTCAACGGCATGCCTGCACACACACACACACACACACACACACACACACACACACACACACACACTTTAAATGCATTATTTAAATCCAATAAATTTGAGTCTACAAAATGATATGATCATTTATATAACATAAATACACTAACAGAGGTTCAAGTTGTATAGTTGGCCTGCAATCTGTAAGTCTCTAATAGCAAGGTTATGAACACACACATACACACACACATACACACACACACACACACCCACACACACACGCACACACACACACGGCCACATACGGCCACATACTAATCTCAGGTTGCCTTTTGCATGACGTTAGTCACTCCTCTGATTGACAGGTTCTGTTAGGGTCAAACAGTAAAATGACAGGTTGAGTTACTTCTGAAATCCCCTGCAGGGTCAGAGCTCAGTTTACATCGACATGCAGTCAAACTGCTGCTGTTCTTTTACCTTCAGTTTTAAGAAAAGTTGCATGAATGAGGCCCATTGGGTTTATTCTACTGATGTGTTGATAAGGCTTGCATTAAAGGTACAGTAATACGTATGATTTTTACTGCCACAAAGCACAAAATGACCAAACTCCTGCTGGGAGCCTCCCAGTACAATCACAGTCTGTCACTGTTGGCCACTGGAAGAATACTGGAGTAAATGTCTGTCAATGACTAACTACCCACAATCTGAAGAAAAATATAAAAAGACAGGTAAAAAAAAGTAAAAGGTGTACTTTGGACTTGTTAAGGGGGCAGGGATGGACAAGGCAGAGAGAGATGGGAGACAGCTGCTTAAATGAATAAGAGTCAAATAAAGTGTAAATACTTAAACATCCAGGGAGAAATGTTAAAGGATAAGGCTGGTGTTTTTTAATGCATTGCTTACCGTCAACAAATTTGTTGACGGTAAGCAATGCATTAAAAAACACCGGCCTGATCCTTTAAGGAGGCAGTGATGGACAGACAGCAGAGAGAGAGAAGAGGAAACTGATGCAAGAAGAGTCAACTAGGCTTAAACTCAGGTGAAACAGTGTTAAATGTTAAGGAGGCAGTACTGCACAAGTCAGAGACAGATAGAGGGAAACCGATGTGATGAGAGTAATATACGAGAAATTCTCTTTCCTCTTGCCCTCCTGAAATCATTATTTCATTGAGCGAGTCGAGTGTTTTCATCTCAGCGCTGCGTTACGAGCCGCTCTGCCTCCCGTCAGTCAACTGACACCACAGGATGTAATCCTCCTGCAGGATATAATCCTTCAAAAACATTTTACTGTCACATCCATTTATTTTTTATTTAGACCGTCTTTGTTAACCGGGACAGCAGTTCATTTCAAGCTAGGTTTGACGCCGCAAAGTTTGGATTTAAAAATGACAAAAAACGAATGACTGGGGGAAATGAAATGTAACTACAAGACTAGATGTTGACAGAAGCAGATGGGCTGTAACTCTAAACGACACCGCTGTTCTCCTTTACGGTGATTCTGATGGTGACAGGTTTTATTTTATTTATATATTTTATTTGATTGGGACAATGCAAATGAACACACTTCATCTATTTACAAACAAGTTGATGCAACTGATGTTCTGCATACAGAGAGTATAGCTACTGCTAGTTTCCAACTCCTGTCCCTATAGGCTTTTCTTAAGAGAAAAAAGAAAAAGAAGAAAATATCGAGGGTTACATACAATTATAGAACATTATTTAAAGAAGGAAAAAAACAAAACAAAGAAACCCCCAATAAAATAATCAAGTCATGAGATAATTAAAAATGCATACAGCTCTGATTTTGCTTCAGCCAGCCTTTAACATTTGTATTAAAAACCTTACGTAATAATGTTGAATGTCTGGTCCTTGAAGCAACAGTTTCTTTGTGTGAACCCGCCGGTCCCGCAGGCCGGTGACCGCTGCACAGCCTGCAGACCGGGCTCTCCGCCCCGCCTAGTTACCTGCCAGCCTGCTCTTTTGTCCCCTCCTGTTTGGCCCTTTGTTCGTGACAAAAAGCCTCGGCGGTGTCAACAGAGTCACTAAGGCCACATGTCAGACCACACACCTCTGTTGCTAAGGCTGAGGACAACAGAGAGAAGACATAAAGGATCATTCGGGTTACGGATCGTCCGTCACGCTCAGTGTCGGACGCCGCGGGTCGGACCCGGACTAAACCTCAGGGAACGATGTCGTGTCGTGGCTCCATGCCGGAATTTAAAAACGACACGAAGGGTTAGGGTTACACAAGGGTTTACTCACTGGATTTTAATGAGACTTTACTTTGTAATACTACTGATACTACTGATACTACTACTACTGATACTACTGATACTACTACTGATACTGATACTACTACTACTGATACTACTACTATTGACACTATTACTACTGATACTACTGATACTACTACTGATACTGATACTACTACTACTGACACTACTACTACTGATACTACTACTACTGATACTACTGATACTGCAACTACTGACACTCCTACTACTGATACTACTGATACTACTACTACTGACACTACTACTACTGATACTACTGATACTACTGATACTACTGATACTACTACTACTGATATTACTGATACTACTGATACTACTACTACTGATACTACTGACACTACTACTACTAATACTACTGATATTATTACTACTGATACTACTACTACTGATACTACTGATACTACTGATACTACTACTACTGACACTACTACTACTGATACTACTGATACTACTGATACTACTACTACTGACACTACTACTACTGATACTACTGATACTACTGATACTACTACTACTGATACTACTGATACTACAACTACTGATACTACTGATACTACTACTGATACTACTGATACTACTACTGATACTACTGATACTACAACTACTGATACTACTACTGCTGATACTACTGATACTACTACTGATACTACTGATACTACTACTGATACTACTGATACTACTGATACTACTGAAACTACTGATATTACTACTACTATTACTGATACTATACTGAAGCTACTGATACTACTACTACTACTATTACTACTACTACTGCTACTATTACTACTGCTGATACAGATATTACTACTCCTGGTTTTTGTTTTGTGGTGGATTCTGATGTCAACTCTCCTTGGAGAAAACCATAAAAGCGTGTGGCAGAGAGACCCGAACCCTGCTGTGGCCACACACACACACACACACACACACACACACACACACACATAACACACACACACACATACACACACGAAAGACACGCATATACACGTTGGAACGTGCTATCAGCACATACTATCAGGTACACACTGTATGCAAACATACAAACACACACACACACACACACACACACACACACACACAGGCATGTCAACACATAAATGCACATGTCTAGACACACTCCCTCAAATGTCTGACCCCGTGACCCCAACTCAATGAGCTGACCTCGACAGGTCAACCACACCCACCACACACACACACACACACACACACACACACACACACACTCACACACACTCACACACACACACACTCACACACACACACACACACACACAAGCTACCTCCCTAATCCCCCAGCCTGCTGAACTTGCTAACCCCAGACATTTTTTTTTTAAACTCCAGCAGAGCTTGGATTGAAGCTCACACAGTTCTGCTGAGGGAACACAGAACAGAACAGAACGGAACAGAACAGAACAGAAGAGAAGAGAACAGAAGAGAAGAGAACAGAAGAGAAGAGAAGAGAACAGAACAGAACAGAACAGAACAGAAGAGAACAGAACAGAACAGAACAGAAGAGAAGAGAAGAGAAGAGAACAGAAGAGAACAGAACAGAACAGAACAGAACAGAAGAGAAGAGAAGAGAACAGAACAGAACAGAACAGAACAGAACAGAACAGAAGAGAAGAGAACAGAAGAGAACAGAACAGAACAGAACAGAACAGAACAGAACAGAAGAGAACAGGACAGAAGAGAACAGAACAGAACAGAACAGAACAGAAGAGAACAGGACAGAAGAGAACAGAACAGAACAGAAGAGAACAGAAGAGAACAGAACAGAATACAATACAACAGAACAGAACAGTACAGAACAGAACAGAACAGAACAGAACAGAACAGAACAGAACAGAACAGAATACAATACAACAGAACAGAACAGTACAGAATAGAACAGAACAGAACAGAACAGAATACAATACAATACAACAGAACAGAACAGTACAGAATAGAACAGAACAGAACAGAACAGAACAGAATACAATACAACAGAACAGAACAGTACAGAACAGAACAGAACAGAACAGAAGAGAAGAGAAGAGAACAGAACAGAACAGAACAGAACGGAACGGAACAGAATACAATAGAACAGAACAGAACAGAATAGAACAGAACAGAACAGAACAGAATACAATACAATAGAACAGAACAGAACAGAAGAGAAGAGAAGAGAACAGAACAGAACAGAACGGAACGGAACAGAATACAATAGAACAGAACAGAACAGTACAGAATAGAACAGAACAGAACAGAACAGAATACAATACAATAGAACAGAACAGAACAGAAGAGAAATGAAGAGAAGAGAACAGAACAGAACGGAACGGAACAGAATACAATAGAACAGAACAGAACAGAACAGAACAGAACAGAATACAATAGAACAGAACAGAACAGAACAGAACGGAACAGAATACAATAGAACAGAACAGAACAGAACGGAACAGAACAGAACAGAACGGAACAGAACGGAACAGAACAGAACAGAACAGAACAGAACGGAACAGAATACAATAGAACAGAACAGAACAGAACGGAACAGAACAGAACAGAACAGAACGGAACGGAACAGAACAGAACAGAACAGAACGGAACAGAATACAATAGAACAGAACAGAACAGAACAGAACAGAACGGAACAGAACGGAACGGAACGGAACGGAACGGAACGGAACGGAACAGAACAGAACAGAACAGAATACAATAGAACAGAACAGAACAGAACGGAACAGAACAGAACAGAACAGAACAGAACAGAACAGAATAGAACAGAACAGAATAGAACAGAATACAATAGAACAGAACAGAACAGTACAGGACAGCACAGGACAGAACAGAATACAATAGAACAGAACAGAACAGAACAGAACACAACAGAATAGAACAGAACAGAACAGAACAGAACAGAACAGAATAGAACAGAACAGAACAGAACAGAACAGAACAGAGGAGAACGGAACGGAACGGAACGGAACGGAACAGAACAGAACAGAACAGAACAGAACAGAACAGAACAGAACAGAACACAACAGAACACAACAGAACACAACAGAATAGAATTAATTGCAAGTTAATAATTATTTTAAGTTAATAACACTGAAATGTACAGTATTGAAGGTACTATGTATTTACAGTGAAATTATCATCTTATGAAAGTGCTTAGTGATAAATTTCAGGTTTTTGAGCCATAAAGACGGTAAGGCAGCAGTCAGTACATAATGTTAAAGGTATTTGTTATTAACATACTGATGTTAAATCTCAAAATACCAAACTGATGCAGCAGATTGTATACAGGTTTGTACCAGGCTATTAATAAAATGCTCACAACATTCATAGAAGCAATTTCATAGTTTGTATCGTAAGTTAAATAAAGTATTCCGTTGAAGTTTAAAGTATTCCCTTAAAGTATTTAAACAACACGTCTACTTCTCTCCTAAGGAACATGCTGCTTTGCACATGTAGGCTACATTTGCACATACATGTTGTACATACATAGTGTGTTTTTCTATTTATTCTTTATTCTTGTCATTTTTCTTATGCATTTGGATGTGTGCTCTGTTTTGTCTATCAGTGTTTGTTTGTCTGCTGCTGTAACAATTTGAATTTCCCTCTGGGATTAATAAAGTTCTTATCTATCTATCTATCTATCTATCTATCTATCTATCTGTCTATCTATCTATCTATCTATCTATCTATCTATCTGTCTATCTATCTATCTATCTATCTATCTATCTATCTATCTATCTGTCTATCTATCTATCTATCTATCTATCTATCTATCTATCTATCTGTAAAGTCCATTAAAGTAATCACACCTGTAGAAGCCTGTTGGATGAGTGGTGAAACGTCTTCAACTCTTCATTTGAAGTCCAGTGGAATTTGTTTCTATATATATTTTTTTGGACATATTTGCTTAAAGAAACATTAAGTGATTTATGACTTCTATCGACCTCTATTGATGACCGGTGGGAATTGCGTCGACATTGATAGAACTTATCTCCTTTCGGCCTGTAATTGACACAATAAAGCCCCATTTTCCTAATGTAGAGCAGTAAGCTGGTTAATCAGAGCAGAAGAATGAAACTGCTTTGTCATGTTGAAATGTGTTGTGAAATGTGTTGAAACTCCGGTGGGTGGAAAGTTTACAGGCTGGAAACGACATTTTGAAAGCCAGAAATCGCAGCAGCTGACCAAGTAATCGTTGAGTCACTGGTATTGATCAACAACCCTATCGACCCTGCAGATATATGACGGCCCGGTTGTGATATGGGACAGTAAAACTCTTCCTTCCTCCAAAGTACACAGTGAAACTCGGCTGAGTGGATTTCAGTCCTCCTGTCAGTCGGTTCTCTCCTCCGGTCTGCTGGTTCCACCTCACTAAGACTCTTTGTGCCTTCACAGATTTACATCTGCTAACAAGGCCTTGACACAGGAATGTGTCTGCAGAATTAGACCTCATGTTATCACTGATTCCATTATGTAAGGCTGGGGGGAATTATGGGGCCGGTTAGGGCCAGCAGACAAAACAACACATATTTGGCCTGATTAAGGAACTTTGCCAGGAACTAAACAGCACAATAACACACTCTTAGAAAGGATGTGTCACTTAAAACATGTTAAAATGGCAAGTTTAAACTCAGTTTACCCAGCTTTTATCAGCGGAACAGATTTTACCCTCTGTTTAGACTCCTCATGACCAAAATCCATAGAACACAACAGTATAAACCTGATAAACCTGGATAAAGGAAGAAATCAGTGCTTTTCTAAAAGTATGATTGATGTTTGTTTATATTATACTACTCCCAGTACATCTATTGCTACCACTACTACTACTACTACTACTACTACTACTACTACTACTACTACTGCTACTTCTACTGCTTCTACTAGGCTACTACTACTACTACTATTACTATTACTACTACTACTACCATTACTGCTACTAGCTTTGATCTATATCCTGGACTTCAGAAAGGCCAGTGAGAGGTTGTTGAAATATCTCATTAAATCAAACACATGCAGTTATTTAACACTGTGGTCAGAGACAGCCTGGAGACCGGGGCAGTGGGCTTGTGACCAGAAGGTCGTCGGTTCGAATCCCCAGACCGGCATAAAATCAGCAAGGTCAACTTTCCCTGGAGAAATGAAGGTTAAAAGATTCCCCCACACAAACAATACGAACATGTGAGTGTGCGGTTTTATGTTTACAATCAAATTGCCTCTGAAACTTTTCCACAAACCAATCAGCTGTCAGCATCCAGTCTGTTTATATCAGTCGTTATCTAAGCCATCGCTTCCAGAATAGTCCTGGTACAGAGATAACAGGGCAATTTAGGTCGAGGTTTAGCTTTAAAGTGGACTGCTATAAACTTTAACACCAAGGTGTTGTCAGTGTCGTTCAAATATCTGAGAGGCCGTTATCTATATTATTATATATAAACCGCAGATTCTAGAATATTCTAGGATTCTATCGTTCCATTACCTTCTAGAAGGAAATGGAACGATCACACACAAAACGAAAATTCAACCTCTCCCCTCTCACATCGCTGCATTTCCTTTAGGATTAATAATGACAATAATAATAAATGATAAACTTTATTTCTGTAGCACTTTTCCCATGTAAAGTACAAAGTGCTTCATAATTAGGAGGAAAAACAAACAAACACACAAACACATATATTACATTACACATGTAGTAGATATATAGACATTGGAAAGTTACCAAAAA
>NC_136001.1:34702313-34719813 GCF_048128805.1 Centroberyx gerrardi
CATAAAATGACTAACTGTAGATGTTTAATATGTTTATGGGAATTTGACAAATTTTCTTCCAAACAGACGGGACAGTGAGGACTGCAGTGGTTCGGTTCAAGGCAGGTAAAGGCCTAATGTAGATGGGACAGAGTGACATTTAGATTTTAGTTTTTCTTCACCGGGGTTTTGTCATATAACATGAAAAAAGTTTCTCCATTTGTCCTTTTCTCCCTGTAGTGTGGTAAGTATTAGCACACTTTTCCTTCATTCTTGTTATCATTGCTTTAGGTATAATTTGATGTTTGTGCTTTCACATACTGTATATAATCTTCTGTCCCATGAAACGAGATGGACAAAGAAGAAAAAAAAGACCAAATCAAAATCCAAACGCCAAGGGATTCCTTACATGTCGACACTTCATTACTGTGTGTGAGTCGCACTGTTTTAGCAGGGAGGATGCTGGGAATGATGCGAGCAGCACTGGACCAGAGCCGGGCTCACGATGAGAAGGTCTGGTCAGGTTGAGTTTCAGGAAGTCAACGATAAACTGGACTGAGGATTGCATGGCTGAGTCAAGTTTTGACAGGATTAAAAACCCACTTGGCACTGGATTCCTGGACTTTGTCACCTACACCCAACATTTATCAACGTTATTCAATAATATAATTGATATTATCCCTGGTTACCAAAATTTCTATTCTGAATAGATAATTTCAGTTCACGTCACAAGTCTTGATTTGGTTATCTGAATAATTAGGACATTTTAGCACATGGTAAGTTTCAAATCATGTACCAGAAAGTTTCATCCAGTCCCTCTGAGCAGCAGACTGAGCGAACGCTGCCATTGGCTCAGGATTACAAGGTTTAGTCAAATTATCATTTTAGGCGTTTAGCTGCTGGTTTCAACCTGAGCGACTTGAGACTAATGCTGCCTTCCAGACATGTCGGAAAATCAGAAATATCGACTTTTTACTAGGAAAAATGCAATGGAACGACGCTTCAAGTCGGAATTCCAAGTAGGAAATTCGGGAAAAATGTCTTAACTGTCTCTAAACATTACACAGCATTAATGTTAACATGTTTATAATGCTCAAAAGAACATACTTTACATTTTCAGCATTACATGACATTAAATCCATCAAAACCCCTGTGTGGTAAATGGTAAAACATATGATTTTGAAATGCAAAGTTGCTCTTAACATTTGCTAACGTTCTACGATTACTGGCTAGTTAACACTGATAAATATCACTGGAATTTCTGACTGCCGACTTTGACCGAAACGCAGCATTAGCTTCAAGTCGATATTACAAGCAACCAATAGCAGGGAGGTCAAGGGTCAGAGCCGTAATGCCCTGACAATAATCCTGTGACCAGAGAATGATCATGTAAGAGAGAAAGTGCTCGGAAAATAAATAAAAGAGCTAAGGAGGAAAGTGGTGGAAGGGGTTTTTCGTTCTCTGATCAGAACAAATTAGAAGGAGTAGAAAATCTTGAGGAAAGTCTACGGAAAGGGATTTCACACAGAGTCCAGTTCATTTAGAATCAGCTTCACCATGTCATTTTAACTCATTACAGTGATATACCAAAAGTGAAACCCTCGAGGTATCTTCGTCTTGTCTAGCCGGCTCCTCGGAGCAGCAGGTAGAGAGCAGAGACGGTGACGGCGGCGGCGGCGGAGCTGAACGCGGCGTTACAGAGCGTGTTCCTGCTGATCTGTTCTCCCAGTCTTCTCTGGGTCTCCTCCAGACCCTGAACCACCGCCTCCGAGTCCCACCGGCCCGGTCTCTCCGGTTCCTCCGGTCTCACCGGTTCCTCTCGTCTCACCGGTTCCTCCGTCCTCGCCGACCGCTGCTGACTCTGGATTTCGGCCCGCTGACCCGCCGTCTCCACCAGCCCCTTCACTGCCGACAGTTCGCGCTCCAACCTGCCGACTCCCTGCTCGAGCTGGCCTAGCTGCGGCGGCAGGGACTGCAGGAGCGACTCGGTCCTTCGGCTGCTAACGCTTAGCTCCGTAAAGGCTGAAAGAGGCGGAGCGGCCGGGCTCGGGGCGGGGCCTCGTCGCCCCTGGACGTCGGCGCCGTCCCTCGGTGCGAAGCCGTCCTTCAGAGTGACTCTGAGGCCGTCGATGAGCGACTGCAGCTCGTCCTGCTGGGAGCGGTGGTTTCCGGCCTGGACCCGCAGCGCCTCCTGCAGGCTCTCCGGACCTTTCTGGGCCTCCAGCAGCAGACTCTTCAGCTCCTGCAGGCGAATATGAAAAGACATATCAACATATCAATAACTACAGTAAAAGGAAAAAACACTGCACACACAAAAAAACAGCTCCATAAAGAAAGATTTAATGCTCGTACCAACGGAATAACGTAACAAAAATCCAAGGCACTCTTCTTTAAAAAACTTTAAGGGAGATTTAAAAACACTTAAAACACTCCAACGCATTTCAGCATCGGCCTTCATCAGGGAGCTTCAAACAGTTCATGTTCAAAATTTCATGTTTCATGTCAAATTTCAGTTCATGATTTTGAACATGAATTGTTGTACAGGAGAAATCACAGCGCTCACCTTTGCTTTGTTTGGTGCGTAAGAACCAATCAAATGTCTTCAGTGGAGAAAGTGGTTCGCACTCAAAGAAGAAATACATTTCCAAGACCTTTTATGTTCTCATTATATTTGTTTTTTTAATTTTTATAAATGCAGAAGGGAAATTTGATTTGATTGGTTTTTGCATTTATTTGTTCTACTCAATCAACTCAAATCACAAGCGTGTTCTCGTCTCCGCTCCTCACCTGCAGGCGGACCCGGTTGACGTACGTCGACCCCATGACCCCGATCAGCGCTCCCAGCACCGAGCCGATGATGGACCAGTTCTTGGTGCGCTCGGCCCTCGTCCGCTCCTTCTCGTGGCTCCCCCGCACGCCGGCCGAGAACAAGGCGAACTTCTCCCTCTCCGAGCCCTCGGCGTTCTCGTAGGTCGTCCGGAGGCGGCGCTCCTCCTGCGGCCGGAGACAAGGCGAGGGGCGTGAAGATCTTGCGGTAGCTCGTTTCGAGTTAAATTCAATCAACTGATCCGTTATTCCATCAATCAACTGATAAATGATTCAATTTCTCTCTCTAATTGGATTAAGTTGTTTATTTCATACACTGGCTTTAGGCATTTTAGTTAAAAGGACAATTCCATCGTTATTGGAGTTTTTGCTCAATTCCTGCATTCCCTTACTGTTAAATATCACTGTAGATGGTTTTCCAGCTTTTATCACATTAGATTAGATATCTGCTATTTTTCCCCCGTCTTAATTGTATTTCAAAGTAAATATTTTGAAAGGAGCGCTGTCTAAATATTACGAGGTTCTCCCATTAAAGAAGAGGGCAGCAATTTAAAGCTGTAATTGTGTAAAATCAAGCTTTAATTTCCATTTAATTTTACAAAACTATAGCTGGTGAAAGCGTGTTGTTTTGGTTTGTCTGTTGGTTTGACTGCATTGTGATTGACAGGAGGCGGGGCCTAACGCAACCACAGCGAACGTTAGCTATTGGTTGAAAGATTTATTTTGGAGAAGAAAAAGGAAATGGAAACATTATGTGTCCCATGGAAATGGGACACATAGAGAACCAGAAACTTTAGTTTTAGCTCGCTTTGTTTAGAAGCAGAAAGTGTAAGTAAGACACAAATAAAATACAAAGTATTGGTTTAAAAACAGCAGTGTTATTTAGCTGTTCAAAGAAAATGTTTTTCTGTAATAAGCCTGCCTGTCCAGCCTTTCTCCAGGTTCCTTCAGCAGTTTCTCCATTTGGGTTTTTCTGTTCATTTATGTTCCTATTCATGTGTTTTAAGGCATGAATCTTACTGACTTACCTGCAGCAGTTTGTGCTCGAGCGTGGCCAGCTCCAGGTAGTGCGCCTCCTCTCTGGAGACCCGGTCCAGCCGGTCTCTCACCTCCTTCAGCCGGGCCTGCAGAGCCTCCAGGCTGCTGTGGGCCTCCCGCACCATCCCTCTGGCTACCATGAACGCTGCCTCCGCCTGGAGGAGACACACAGGACGTCACACACCGGCCCGTACACAGGGTCTGTCTCAGTGTTCCTCCGTGATGTCTCTGAGGTCATATCTAACAAGGACCGAACTTCTTACTGTCTGCTGACCTCAGTGACCTTGGCCTGGGCGTCACGGACCTCGTTCAGGCCGACGAACTCCTCGTACCTCTCCCACCAGTAGTTGACTGTGGCTGAGGCGGTCTGAGCCGACCTCTGACCCCACTGCCTGCTCAGCTCACCCACATGCTGCAGGAGGGCGGAGGAAAAAAACAAAAGAAAAAGAGGGTTATTGTTAAAGTTTTTGTTTCCTTTTGCATAATCTTGATCTTCTTTCATGTTACGTTTTCTAGAGTTCGACCATCATGGGTTTTTGAAGGCCAACACTGACATTTTTAGACTGAATGGTGATATCAGCTCCATGTTATTCTGCTGTAGTAATCACTAATGAGACTCTTGACCATCACAGTTTCACAAGCTCTCCATCCAAATTATATTATTGTCACTTTGTAATGACATTTTTAAATTGTTGTTTACATTCTAGCAGCCAATGGCATCGCTGGAAAGATTTGAGTCTCAGAAATAAACAGAATTCTGCAGTCAGACTTTGTTGTCCCTGAACTTTTATCACATGGTATCCTGGTTGTATTGAATCCTGAACCTCCGATCACGTATCGTATCGTGAGATAAACAGATCGTCCCTCCCCTATCCTTTGGTTGCTTCCTGTACCTGTAAGGCAGCCAAGGTGCGCTCCTTTACCACCTCGCCTCCTCCCTTACCCTCCGGAGGGGTGGGGTTAGTGGGCTGCTGGTGGGCGCTGTAGGTTCGGAGCAGAGTGACTCTCCCTGGGACGCCACCAGGCAGGGAGAGGCGGAGCAGACAGCAGGACCCATGAGTCCACAGAGACACCTGAGCACCTGCGTACCTACAGGAAGAAGAAGAAGAAGAAGAAGAAGATGAAGAAGAAGAAGAAGAAGAGGAAGAAGAAACATGATAGGCATAATGATAAACATCATCAAGTCAAGTTATACTTTATTGGTATTGCACATTTCATACACAGGACAACTCTCATGTGCTTTACACACAAAAACAATGAAAACAGCAACAACATTTTAAAATAGTAGTAATAACAAAAATAAATATATATAAAATATAACAAAAAAAGAGAGGAAAGGTAGATCCTGGTCTGAAAAAAAGGGGATTACAAGGTGATATTATTCTGACCCTCAGGGACAATAAAGTTAGATTGAATTAAAGAGTGTTTTGGCTATTTTTTTTATAATTTCTCTATGAATATCACTGTGAAACAGGTCAATATGTGAATTAGCCAACTGTCATATTACATATCATTTCTTTACTTTGCTATACTATACTGTATTTTACTACAGTTCAGCTTGCTGCCACAGGAAACTGAACGTGGACTTTCTGGTTTACAGACTCTCCCTCATCACCAGCCGCCCTGCTGCCCACATGTTGTTTATAGAGTAAATTTACCAAAATCTGCCCCCATACCTCATTGAGAAGAGCAGCAGTCAGAAGTGCAGCAGAAACAGCCAGGAGCGTCGCTCTCAGCCCAAAACTACAGCAGACATGGAGACAGGCACCTGGGAGAACATCAATACAGATTAAAACTAGCATTTAAATGTTCACATTCATTTTATCAAATGTCAATAAACAAAGGCCTTGTGAACCTTTATTTTAAAAGCTGTTGTAGCATTATCTGTCCAACAGACGGCAGATAGAGGAATAAAAACAGCAAATCTGGATTCTGTAATCTTGATCTTGTGGATCTGGATCAGAATGATCCGATCTGATATTTTTTTGTTGCAAGATCAGTCTGATTCTGGATTACAAAGCGATATTATTCTGATCCAGGTGAAAAGTTTTGGAAAAACTGAGGCTTGGAATCAGATTCAGAACCATTTTCTGTAATGGATGACACTGGAGCAGAAACACTGAAAGGAAAAAAACAGAGAGCAGAAGACAGAAAACAGACAGTTTTCTACATTTCACTTTACATATAAACATTCAACACGCTCCAGTAAGGACACAACAGTGACTCGCCTTCAGCTGGTATAAACAGAAGCAAGTTTAACTGATGTCATCATGTCTGTGTCACCTGGTTATCAGACTGCTCTCAGCCCAAACCACCTGGACATCACATGACAGACAGTATTCACTCTTCAGATGAGTCCAGTCACTTCTTATTACGAACACTGACCTGTTGACTCTCTAACCACTGTAACTGAAGCTAAACTGTAACCTGCACATGAGGTTTACCTGTGATTCTCTGCACTGTGTCATGTTAACATGGGGATGATTTCAGTCCACACAGTGAACCATCCTCACCTCACCAAACAGCTAATTCATAACACATAACAGCGCTAATACTATAGATACATCAAATACATAACCAGCTAGGTTGAAAGGAGTGTAGTATATTGAAATTCTTTGATCCCAAGGTTAGTTGGCTGCTCTCTTGCTCCCTTTCCTACTTCCTCTCAACTAGCTAGCCGTTAGCTTCACGTTTGCTAACAGCTATACTGACCTTTTCAGTAACCTAACACTGTCTGGTATACAACAATAGTTTTATCCGAATTAAAGATATTGAACGAAATATACCGTTTGCCTTCAAGGTTGTCAAAAGGAAAATACGGAACGTACATAACACACTGATGAAGTTTCTTTTGGCTACCTAGTTAGCATCATGATGCTTCCAGGTGATTTTGCGGTCAGGCACAAAACAGATATTCTGCTTCCGGGTCAGAGTGTACCGGGGTCCTTACAGCGCGGATTAGAACCATAGCCGGCCAGTTTCTTCAAAAAATCAGCTTGCTTCTTGTTTTAAACCGCTCGAACCAGCCTGAAATATGTCCGGCAGGGAAGGTGAGACCTCGTTTCATCTGACCGTCATCTTAAAATTCCTGTCACGATGAAAGATTATTTCTGACAACAAAATAAATGTTAGCCAAGCGTGTTCTGCTGAATGTGTTAGCTAGATAACAGTTAGCTGCTAAGAAGTGTTAGCGCGAGCCCAGACAACGTTCCGTTCTGTCGCCACGCCAAATCCATTCTAAAATGTGGCCGTGTATTGCTTTCTTGCTCGTCGGCAAACGTGCATACATGACAGAGCAAGACTTAATGCCTTTTACGAATTGCTATGATCTTCTGGTAAATTCGGCACGCAATGATCCACCAAGCAGCAGTTTATTTCAACAAAATCTCTACTATTAGAATGGCTTCACATTGCTCGCAACTGTAAGTACTCTTGGTGGAAGATTGCGGGATTAACAGGCGAACCAATTCTAAATTTTGGTATTTTAACGAAATAAGTAAATAATGCTTGGTGCATTGGATGCGTGCCGAATTGAAGAGTAGATTCTCACTATTTGTAAAAGGTCTCAAATTCTGTTCTACCGGAGATGTGTATTTACTTTATTTGCCGATAAGCAAAGCAACATTAAACTGACAGATTTTTTGAGTGGAATTTGTCGCAGTATTCTCCTGTCGGGTCTATGTTCGAGCTCATTTAGCACGGGAGTTAGCCTGTCAGCCACACGGCTAGCGAACTAAATATGTGCTTTTATTCCCCTGTAGGAGGCAAGAAGAAGCCGCTGAAGGCGCCCAAGAAACAGTCAAAGGATATGGATGATGTAAGCTCCTCTGGCCTTTCAGACTGAACCATATGTTAGACTGTATTGTTGGACATTGGGCCTTTCCATTAGTCATCAGTAAGTGTACAGGCCAAATGAATTGCAGAACATTGAGCCCAGTCACTACAGATGCCTCTCTGTGCTTTGGCCTGGATTAATTCATTTCTCATCTACATTTCACTAGGGAGGGAGGATATGATTCGATATGTGATATGCGGTTCACTATTCGATATAACCACAATGCGATGTAATGAATAAAAGTTCAGCGCCAACAAAGTCTGATTGTGCTGAATTATGTTTATTTCTGAGCCACAGAATGTAAACAACAATTTAAAAATGTCATTTCAAAGTGACAATAATATAATTTGGATGGAGAGCTTGTGAAACTGTGATGGTCAAGAGTCTCATTAGTGATTACTACAGCAGAATAACATGGAGCTGATATCACCATTCATGTTCCTGACAGCAGAATAACATGGAGCTGATATCACCATTCATGTTCCTGACCCTCCATACGGACTGACACGTTTTGTATTGAGATATATTGAATTTTGATATATATCGTCACATCCCTAACATTCACTGAGTGTCCAGAACACGAGGACTTCCTTCTCTCTCCAACATCTAAAACACAATAGGCTAAGGCTATGACCTTATAGATGTCACACTTGTTAAATCCACTTCAGTTGTTCAGGGAGTTTTAAGACTTGATACAGCTCAAACATGGATTGTGTAAAATTGTTTGTGGTTGAAACTCCATATTAGGAAAGTGGTCTTCATGGTTTTTTTACAAGCGGTATCTTCTGTCTGCACAGGGAATTTAAAGCTGGGCCAAAATGGGCTCCGTCATTTAATTCACCAATAAGTTCTAGCCCTTGGTTTGTCTGTCTGTGATTTTCAGTCCAATTATTTGCTGTAGGTAGATGAATTCTAGCAGTTACAGTGATTACTGTTACAGATTGCGTTGGAGAAACAGATCACTCTGTTTCTCCAATTGTAAATAGTCTGCCACTGAAAACATTTTAGGTTGTCTGTCTTGAAGAGCAAGAGGACAGTGATGATGACAATAATGCCGTTTTTGCCTGGAAGTCCTCAACGTGGAACGAGCTCCTCCAGAGGATCTCAAATTAACTGTCTGTCTGTCTGTCTCTCTGCCTGTCTGTCTGTCTGTCTCTCTGTCTGTCTCTCTGTCTGTCTGTCTGTCTCTCTGCCTGTCTGTCTGTAGGATGACATGGCCTTCAAGCAGAAACAGAAGGAGGATCAGAAGGCCATGGATGCCATGAAGGCCAAAGCTTCAGGAAAAGGACCTCTGAGTAAGACGCTATACTCTGATATCACTGAGTCTTTTTCCTTTGTCCATTCACAACTACAGTTAAACCCCAGTTAATCTGACCCCGAGACATCCTAACTGACCGGTAACTAAAACCCACAAGAATAACATGTAAGAGTGGCATTCCACATTAAACTTACTGAGTATAGTAACTATATTCATAGTATTCTGTTGCATCACCACATGTCCTCCAATGGTCATGGAAAACCTTGATAAGTCACAAAATATGAAAAATATATTTTCTAGGCCTTAACAAGCCACTTCTCACGTCTCCTAGTTACCTTTGATGACGGAAAAACTCCAATAATAAATTTCCTGAGCACAAAGGTCCCACATATTAGTAGCTAATAAGAGCTGGGACGATAAAATCAGCTGTCAATCAAAAAAACATTTTGACAGTGTTCCTGTTGGTCATCAGTCATCTTTGTCACATCCTCTCCAACCTAAATGTCAATCAAAAGCCCCGCCCTCTGAAGCTCAGCGACTTGCTCGACTGTTCCTGACTACAGTAGGAATGAGAGCGGAAGAAACAGAAATATATAACGATAATCCAGTTGAAATAATAAAAATTACCCATTCATTTGTTTTCAATTCATTCATTTTCATCAACTCTAAATTTATCAGTTAGTTTTTGTCACTTCTGCCCTTCCAGTGCTCACTACACTGTCTCTGTGGCAGCCATCATGGATCATTGTCTTGCTACACTGTCTCTATGGCAACCATCATGGATCACTATCGTGCTACACTGTCTCTATGGCAACCATCATGGATCGAAACATTGATTATGCATCTGTTAACTGCTACTGATTTGATCTTTTAATCAAATTGTCTTTGGTTTTATGAAATCGTTTGACAATTTATCAGTTTTTCAATTAACAAACTTATTCATCACATTGAATTGTTTCATGTCATTTTTCTTTCCTCCACCCTTCATATGAAGTTTGGTTGTAAATTGCGACTCCAACCATTTGAAACATTTGACTCGTACTCTGACAAAATTATCACAGGCATGAAAACACATTATGGGCTGCGAATGAATTTAGGAGTCAACTCAAGACCTCTGCTTACAAAATCGTTCTGTTCATAACAATACAATCAACACCTGTTTTTTACTTTTTTTTTTTTTTTTTTTTTTTTTTTTACCTGAGTTTCAGGTAGCAGTTTTTCCAAAATGGATGTGCCAGTTTTGGAATGATCATTGTATATTTTTAACTGTACATGGAAAAAAAAAAAAGTCTCATTCCGAAATGAGAGGTCGACCATTTTAAAATGTCACTCCTCCTATATAATGATTACCAACATGAAAGTATGACTCGTTATTGAAGTTATTGGCAATCGGCTTGTGCACCTTACACACAAAACAGGCCCATTCAGAGGATAAAACCATCTGCTTTTGTTTTACAATGAGGTTTTGTAACGAAACCCTTAACTAGTCTCTTCTTGGTTTCTCTCTTTCTCATTCTTTCCTTTTTGTTTCTTTCTCTCTCTTCCTGTCTGTGTCTCTTCTCTTCTCTCCCTCCCTCCAGCGGGTGGTGGGATCAAGAAATCTGGCAAGAAGTAAAATCTGAATTTGAAGACGATGTTTGTTTGCTACTGAGTCCCCAGCCTCGCTTCCTGCGCTGACCAACGCCTGTACGTTCGCCGGGATCCACCAGTTTGATTTGCTGAGTTTAACCTGAAACACCCCACCCCACCCCTCCAACACCCCACCCCACCCCACCCCACCAACACCCCGACCCCTCCAACACCCCACCCCACCCCGACCCCTCCAACACCCCGACCCCACCCACCGTGTCCTCCTCCTCTCCCAGAGTTCCTACACAGAAACGTATAGAAAATGAATTTGAGGATTTACAGGTCAAAAATATCTTTGCAAGTACGGAAAAACGTTGGTCAGGCCTGCCACACGCATCACTACACCTGTCATGTAATTCTAGCTGTCAGCCATCAGCCCTGATCAGCTTGCAGCGTATTGAACACCGATCAGAGTCTTCAAATCCAGTCTAGAAATGAAAGTGTGCAGGTCCTGAAACAGAAAATGTGTAGGAACCCTGAACTCCTCTGGGTTCTGTAAAGCTTCAAGCATCAGAAACATGAGTTACCCCAACTGTTGTTTTTTTTCCTGAATGTGTTTTGTTGTAAAGAGGGAGATATCAATAAAGTTTTTGTAATTAGCGCTTTTTATTTTCATTCTTCTGCAGTCCTGAGAGAATCAAGTCAAGATTATCGCACATCATGTCAGTGTTAAAATAACAGCAGTGATAAAGGAAAGACATTTTAAACAGCTGGTTATTAGCTCCCATGGCTGTTAACCTCTAATTAAAGATAATTGAAGATAACTGACATAGCTGCTAAATGGTGACATCTGAATTAGGGCTACACAGTTCACTGTGCATAATTGTATATTGTTGCTTTCCACCATCGCAGAATCTTGGCATATCGTCAGTATTGAAACATTTCAGTTCGTAACAGCCGCTGTAGTAAAACAATTTTTGCTATAAGATGCCAAAGGTGCAGAAAAATAATCTTGTACACATTTTTGAACACAGTGTTCAATGATTATCATTCTAGAATCATGTAGGTCTAATTTGAGTGAACATCGGGCAACAGTTCGTTCAAATGAATGTTTATAATCGAGTTTTGGAATGAAATGCAGGCAAAATTGCTTGTAGAAAAAGTGAACTAAGACTTAAATTAGTAGAGTTAAAGTGGGATTTTCAGACCAAATGTCACATCAATATTGATTACATGGACAGCCAAAACTGGTGGTTGAACACTTTAGAAAACCAGAGCTCTTCATTCACACCAACAGAAACTGTATCACCGTGCAACTCTGCTTCTTAACTGGCTGCTGATTGGTGGTTTCAGCCAAAAGTTTAGCTGCAACCACATGGCACCGGTGAGGAAATGAGACGAGTACTTATTATTTCTTTTCCAAACGTGTCTCATGATCATTCTCTGGTTATAGAAATACTGTCAGGGTGCCATGGCTTTGTATTCTTTGCTAACGGTTGCTTGATGTAAGAGTTGAAGCGTATCTTCTGTTTAACACAATCTACGTTGCATCAGCTAAAAATAAATGTATTCTTATAGTTGACCTTATTGACATGGCGGCCATTTTGAACATTCAGGGTGGGAAGCTCTACCCAGAAGATTGCCATAGACATATACTGTATATAAAAATGTCATTACTTAAACACATAAGTGAGGACTTCACATAGACCTAACAGTTGTCAAATTATTTAGCAATCTTGGGAACAACAACTGCTGTAATTTAGCAGGGAAGTTAGCTTACTGGTGAGCTACTGGCTAGCTACCTAGGTGAGACCTCGAACATTTGTATGTGCATCTTGGGACCAAACTCGAATCGAAGAAACTCTTTAGTTTAAACAAATTTGTAATTAATTAATTTCCGATTTAGGCCTATCTATATTAATCTGTGTTCCATTGCCTCGGTCTGATCCATTTCACAACAGTTGGGGAGGGAGAAATCCAAGGCTCATTGGTTATTTGCTAACCGATGTAAAACTTAGATTTTTGTGTTGATTTTCATTTGGAATCGAAATGAATTTAGAATTGATTCCATCAATTCCATTACAGGGAGTCGGAGTCGGAATCAAATGTGGAATCAGTCCATCCCTACCATCACATGACCGATCTGATGTGTTCTGGTCTGTGTAATTAGCAAAAAGCTGCATGGAGTTGCATTTTTTCAGTTTCCCATCTGGATCACATGGATATGTGCTACAGAATCAGATCCCAAGGCATGCGACCTGTGCTTGAGTTGTATTTGAACACTCAAATCAAAATTTGTCAGCATTGCCCTGACGATAAGTAAATCTTACATAATTCACCTGAGAGTTGTAATAATTTAGTCAGTTTGTCTGAGCAGCATCAACAAACAGACGACTTGACGACTCGATTCAGTCAAAACACAAAACGTACCTGAAATGTGTTGGAAACAAAAACAGATGTGACGTCTTTTGTTACCGTTACTCTGCGGTTGTGTGTGTCTTTTCAACATCACTGTCAGTTCATATTGGTAGGGGAATATGGGTTACATTGTAGAACAGATATGAACAGTCATCCAAAAAAAAAAAAACAGATATCAGAAGCAATTCAGAACGGAGCCTGAAGGCCTGCGGTGTGAACGGAGCCTGAGTAAATAGCAGGGTGGCAGTAGCTTGTGGTGCGAGCGTACAGCAGCGGGACGCGTCTTGGTTTCATTCAGTTTAAACTTCGTTGCCGGGAGTCAGCTTGGCCATCTTCATTCGGAGGATCTGGATCTCCAGGCTGAGCTTCTCCCGCTCCAGCAGCAGGTTTCCTCTCTTCAGCTCCGCCAGGTCTCCATCCGGAGCCACGAAGCCCGACACCGACTGAACCTGCTGCGGCTGCTGCTCCAAACCTGCAGAGGGAAGCCGCATAATCCGCTTAATAACTGCAATTAAATCAGGATGGATCAACACAAAAAGGAAACTTGATTTTTTTTGTCTAAACAGTTAGAAACCACATGGAAGTGATTCTTTCCAGTGTAGACAGCCATGAGAGGATCAGATGTGTACAAGACAGACAAAAAGACAGATTTTCTTTTTCGGTTTATCTGAACTCTGCAGCGTTTCCTCTCTTAGTTCGATTCGTTTCTCCAGGTGAGAACGATGCCATCTTAACTGAATAACGGCAGCGAGAGTCTCAGTCCTCTAACAAGAGAACTGCAACTACAGGACACCACCACGAAACACAAGGGATTATGGGTAGAAGCAGATGGATGCAGTTCCTCATGCTTGGAAAGCCTAGCAGAACAAAATGAAGTCTGGACCGATGCTCATATTCAGCTGTTTCTTCATGTGTTCTTAACTGGTATGAACACCACAGAAGAAGAGACAGACAAGTCCATCATGTTAGATAAAGTTACAGGAAGTGGAGTCAGATTTGTTTTGCCTCTCTAACCTGCAGGATGACAGGTGACCAAAACTCTGTCCAATAAACAAACTGCTTGTGAGTCATGTGACTCTTGTTTCCAAGGTTGGCTTGTAATTGGTCAGTGTGAACCTCAATGAACCAAATACAAAAATGCAACAAAATAAACTTCTCACTATGGTTTGGACTAAAGAAAGCCACCTGTAGGTGTGATGTCACCCTGATCACATGCTCTTCACCACTCTGCTTCACAGTCACACAGTTCAACACATTCAGGCTGAGAGCCGACCAGCAACCACAGGCTGCTGCTGACGGACACTGGGGAAGCATCACTGAAATGATGCAGTTTTCTTTATATTTCTCTGGGAGGCATGGGAGCTAGACTGATGATGACAATTATAAGGATGAGAATACATCTATTGATTACCGTTGACTTTGTTAGCTGTCTGAAGACACACACAATTTTGAGGTCCTTGAGGTCCATTCAAAGCTGTGTGTGTGGTGTCATGAACCAAAAACACTCTCAATCCATTTCTCCACGTTCATTTTCCAGCATCTCTCTGAGCCTTACCAAGAACAGGCTGTTTCTGTCGCCGTGTCTTTAAGGCTCATTAATATTCACGACCCCTCTGTTCCGATTGGCTAACCGTTTCGAGAGTGAAACGTGAGACGCCGCGGCCTGGCGGCTACAGGTAGGGAAAACTCTCCGGTAATAAACGATGACGACCGCTCGACCGCTTTGAAAAAAACACTTTGTTAGTCTATTATTATCGAACCAAACAGCTCGTTTAGAGGCTCGCTTTTCTAATATGGATTGTGTGGATTTAGTTTTGATACTTTCACCATGTTTAGATACACATCCAACTCCTTTATCATCACAGAGGAGAGGGAGTCCTGCTTTACACCAGATGGGACCTTTAAAACATCTAGTAAATGTTAGTCTGTGTCTGGTAAGTTAGTCTGTTCTACATGATTTGTATTGTAAACATCTGGTTGGCTGCTAAAATAGTGAAAGGTGCTGGAGAGTTTCAGGATGTGACAACCATTCTGTTTTATTAAAACCAGTTTATTATTATTAATAATAGGAACATAATAAGAATAAGAAGAGAGTATTTCTGCTGGTTACCATCCTCTTCGTCTCCTGTCTGACTCATGGACTTCAGCTCCACCTCCACAGGATAATGGTCGCTCACTTTGAGGGCCTGGAAGATATACAGACGATGACCGATTGATCGATTTGATTCACTGAACATCCGCTCTGTATAATCTTGGATGTTGTATTTTTAAATACAACATAAAACCCAGTAGCCTAGGTCAGAATAAGGTCGGGTCCTGACAGAGAAGTTATTATATGTATGTATGTTATAACATATATATATGTATAATGATAATTATTGTGTTGCCGGGATAAACTGTGCTGTATTAGTTGATAGAGACAAGGAAAGGGACAAAAATATCAAATCACAATCTTAGAAAAATATGATGATATGTATAGTGGAAGTAATAATTGTATTGTAAAGTAATTTTGATAATGCTCTGCTAATAATATTTGTCATCCTCGTTTCCCATGACAGCAGCTGTCCACTAGAGGGCAGAATCACTCTGCACAAAGTCCAACTTGTATTTGAGGGAGACGATCCTCCGGCACAGTGCAGGACCAGGTACACATCCAGGATGCTTAAGAAAAGACATGAATCTGCACAGTAGAATAATATTCCCACCAGTGTTTGATCATATTTTGTGTTGTTCTTCTCATCTGTTCATTTTATCCTAATTTGTTCTCCTGAGATAATGAGAAAATTGTCTTGAGATCTCAGGAAAAAATTAGATCGTTTTCTCATTTGGGGAAAACAAAATGTGTTATTTATAATGACATAAATAACTCAATATCTTATCATGGGAAAACAGTGTAAATAAAACGTATGAATATATGTCCTCAATGGGCTTCCGTACCAGGAAGACCCAAACGTTACGTTTTTAATAAATCGGAGTTTATTATCTGAGGCTTCAAGGCAATTAAAGCTAGAAAATCTAAAAGGGAAAGGGCGTGTAGGCGTTAAATATCCACTGTAGATATTCAGTTTATCTCTGTTTCTCGGTCTGAGTGTTGTGTTGCTGTGTGTCTCTGTGTGTCTGCAGACCTGCTGCTCTGTGAGACCGTATGCCGTCTGGAAGTTGAAGGGTTTGGCAGAGTTTGGTACGACCGCCTGGAACATGTCGTCTCCGTAGATCACTATCCTGCAGAGAGAGAACACACTGAATCAAATGTTTTGGTCTTTTTCCTTTCAGAGGTGAGACCAAGTCAACACCTCGAGTCCCAAGTCAGTCTCAAGTCTTGAGGCACAAGTCTCAAGTCAAGTCTCAAGTCTAAATGTAGATCACCAAGTCAAGTCCAAGTCTAGTCCATGTCATTAATGTCAAGTCTCAAGTCTAAATGTAGAACAGCAAGTCAAGTCAGAACAAATCAAGAGTCCAGTATCAATTTAATATCTTAAAGAAAACTAAATATCTAGGACTTTTCAATGCAATATGGTTTTAATAGGATAAAAACTTGGTAAGAGCATCATGAGTTTGATTTCTAGAATCAGTTTCAACTTCAATAAATTCAATCATTCCATACAAATTCAGAAAACACAATTTCAATTCAGTCGTCCGCTGGAACAAATCTCATCACTTTCAATCTAAGTCATTTACACAAACACAAGATCTCAAGTCAAGACTTTAGAAACCTTTTCAAGTCATCAAAGTACAAGTCAGAGTCAAGTCCCAAGTCACCAGAACCCAAGTCAAGTCAAGTCTCAAGTCTTCTCTTCATGCATCAAGTCAAGTCTCGAGCAATTAAAACTGTGACTTGTGTCTAACTTGTGTGTGTGTGTGTGAGTGTGTGTGTGTGTGTGTGTGTGTGTGTGTGTGTGTGTGTTACCTATCATATGTGTGGTCGTTTCCAGTACTAGCTGTGGTGTCAACGTCGTCTCCGATCAGCCAGTGGAAGTTCTTATCGCTGCGGATCCGGATGTCCTTCATGTCTCTCTTGGAGACGTAGGCTCCGTCTGCGTTGAAGTCGCCCAGGATCATCACGTTCTGCAACGCAGGGACGGCAGAACGTCAGCGCTCTACAGAGAGGCAACATGTTCTAGAGCAGTGGTTCTCAAACGTTTTAGCTCGTGAATAAATCTGTATAGTAGTAACTTTTTTTGGGGGAGTCTCAACCCCCTAGTTTGAGAACCACTGTTCTAGAACACAGGAGGATAAACTGTCGGTGTTCTAGAACAAAGAGAGGCATCGCATTCTGGAACACGTTCTATAACACTGGGTTCTAGATCATCAACACGCCAGAATACAGAACGGCGGATCGTCACGCCGCTCTAGAACACAGGGCGTCGGGAAACCTGATTCCCTTTCGGCTCGCGTAACGTTCTAGAGCACAGACAGATCGTCGACGTTCTTCAACTCAGGAATCCATTACATTCTAGAACACAGAGAAGCCGACTGTCAACAATCTACAGACAGCGGTCACGTTCTAGAACACAAGAGGCAAGATCACCAACGTTCTAGAACACAAGAGGCAAGATCACCAACGTTCTAGAACACAA
>NC_136001.1:34724813-34754813 GCF_048128805.1 Centroberyx gerrardi
TCCCTTTGAAAAGAGAAACTGGTTCTCAGTGGGACTTCCAGGTACAATAAAAGTTAAATAAATAAAAAATAAATAGCCTACATGTATGAGCAAAGGTGTCTAATGAAAACATTGTTAAAATCTGATTTTGTTTGAGTGGTTAAATTTAAAGTTATTTCATGTTCAAAAATCTGCCATTTTTGTCCAGGTGCTTTCAGAAAACAAAATCCTGAAATCCTTCCAATCTGCCAATCTAACTTAAATTAGAGGAGCTGGTATTGTCAGCCAATCAGGGCCCAGTACTGTGACTGTTCTGCCTGTGAGGACTTAGTCTTCTTCTTTAATTTAACTTCATTTATTTGCAGAATGTTGTTCTGATCCTGAGCCATCGTATATCGTGCGAAACCTTTGCTTTAGTTTGTTTACAAGCAGAAATGTAATGGAAGTAAGGAATCGTCCTTTAAGTCTGGACCAATCAGCTCTTGAGGAGACTGGGAACAGATGCAAACTTTTACTGGAGTTAAAGCAGGTAGTCTGTCTTGAGTCTGTAGCTCAGCAGGTAGAGCAAGGCACTGACTGCAGGGTTTGGGGTTCAATTCCCTCTGAGGCTATCAATGCATACAATGAAGTTATCATGTAATGGCAAATCTTTTATCGTTTTCTTTCCTGACAGTTAACTTCTGCATCACACTGCCTGTATCACACTGCCTGCATCACACTGCCTGTATCACACTGCCTGTATCACACTGCCTGCATCACACTGCCTGCATCACACTGCCTGCATCACACTGCCTGCATCACACTGCCTGTATCACACTGCCTGTATCACACTGCCTGCATCACACTGCCTGCATCACACTGCCTGCATCACACTGCCTGCATCACACTGCCTGTGTCCTGCAGCCATCCACTCAGAACAGAGGAAATGCCGCAATTTACTGTAACCACAGGCATGTCGGGCCGCGCCTGTCACTTACCTGTAATCCCTAAATGTTCCTTTCTTATCTGATACTAAATTCACAAGAAGCTGGGGGGGGGGGGGGGGGGGGGGGGGGAGTAGGAGGAGGGATGTCATTTAAAGACACATTTCACTTTGGTAGAGCTGTTATTATCACTGCTTCAACCTTCATTATACAACTGTGTCTAACTGTGTATTCCTGTATGTTTGTCATCATTAGGAAAATGCACAATAAAAAAAGGTCCCATTGCCCATTGCTTATCTTATGACTGCAGGTATGGAAGTACAGTGCATGGAATAGTTTTAGTGCGATTGTTTTTCAGGATAACAATAATAATCTTTAATAATCAAATATAATACAGCTTATAGAGTGTTTCCTGGATGGATTTGAAGTGTCAATTCACACACTCATACGTACAAACAGCACCGATTGAAATGTTGGAAACGTTTTGAGTCAAATCTTTCTGTATTTATTTAGGTATGTGTTTTGTAGGTAATTTGTTTGGGTTTGTGCCGTAAAATCTAAAGTCGTCACCTCGTCCGTTTTTACAGGCAGTTTCAGTTTATCTCAGTTCACACATCACACTGAAACTGACTGACAACAATCCCTAAACAACAGTTTGACTCTTCTTTTGTTGTGGTGGTCAACCCCCAATTTACTGTCACCAAACTGGGTCAACTGGTCAAACTGGGTGTCTCAGAGTGTGCAAAATACATCCAACTCCATAGAGACGAACAGGAGCAAACACTGTTACTGTAAACCCACTCAACATTTTCTACGAAGCAAAACCGGATAAACAAGATTTAGCGTTGCACCTGTATGGTATAGTAAGTCTACCAGGACAGTCTGGAGAGTCTGATGAAACCAAAGCCTGTCCAGACAGGATGAGCACTGCAGGACACACTGCACATCATTAGTGGACAACGTGCATGTACACATTACTACTCCCATACATTACTGAGAGGCGTATCATTCCCATCAGAATACATCTACCGTGCACTGTATTCATATTTATAAATTACAGACATTAATACAGACAGTATGAGAATTGGCATAACAACAAATAAAGCACAATAATATGATTTGTGTGTGTGTGTGAGATGTAATTCAAATTTCAACTCAAATTTGAATACAAATTTGAATTATGCCTCACACACACACAAACACGCATGCGCTTTATTGGTTGTTGTGCCAATTCTTGTGGTAATTGGTCTAGAAACCAAACTCCCTGAGGCCTGGGACTGTGGGAATCCTGTGAAAACTGGACTGGACAACTAAAACTTAGAGTTTACAGGTCTGCTCTTGTTGAATCAGTCAGTTCTCCTCCATCACTCTGCCTTCACTCACTGCTGTTGTTGTTGTTTTGTTTTCTCTTCTACATAATCACTGGATTTTCCATTGAAATCCCACATTACAGACAGAACAAAATAGCAACAAATTAACTTTAACCCACTTCCATCGCTCCACCACCACCTTCAGTGAGAAGGAAGAATAAAAGGAAAGGAAAGAAAATATGAAGTAAAAAAAAACAAAAAAACATCCTTGTATAAAAGAAAAACAACAAAACAGAAAAACAAAAAGAAAAGAGACACTGCCTTTCGTACATCTCTGGTTAAACCATAACCATCATTTCATTCATGCAGCAAGAGGATGAAACTCTCAACATCACCCCAAAGCTTCCAAACACCGTCATTAACACTCACTTCTCCTCTCAGTGTGCACAGTATGTCACTTGTTGTTTTACTGTCAGTAAACAGCTGTAACTGGTGAAAAGTGCTGCATGAAACCTCCTAACTCCCGTTTTGGTGATTTTCATGTTTCAACTGATTGTCGGACTCTTGGGCTTTTGAAACTCTCTCAGGCAGCAGTTAGATAAAGTCTGAAGTCCTGATGTTCAGTCTGAACACGAGACTTGATGTCTTGATGTTTCAAAGTGAAGAAGAAAAGTTTCCTGTTGTTGTGATTATCTTGTTGTTTCTGTCTGTCCTGTAATGTAACAGTAAAGACCACACACACACACACACACACACACACACACACACAAAGACCCCACGGCATTATGATCACAATGAAACAATGAAACTGACACACATGCAAAAAAACACTGCACCACATCACACACACACACAAACAAACAGACACGCACATATGCACTTTAACTTGCGCAATTAAAAACATTATGCAGATTCTCTCTCTCTCTCTCTCTCTCTCTCTCTCTCTCTCTCTATCTCTCTCTCAAACGGCAATAAAATGCAGCTGAACCTCAGCCAGAAGTGTGTGTTATGGCAGTTTCCCAACTAGTTTGCATCTTCTGTTTAACCAGTCAGAGAGACAACACACACACACACACACACACACACACACACAGCAGACGCTTGGCTTTTGTAGGAAATTACACATAATGACGCTGTTTTACTGAGTGGGATCCAGTCAGTCCTGCCCTGACAGGAGTTTTACATGTTATTAAACTAGACTGCTGTGCAGCTTCTTCCCACTGCTGAAAGATCTGAGAGGTATTTTGTTTTGGTTTATGTCATCTCTTATTGGAAAATGTATTTTGCAAGATGCTGCAGGTCAACAGTCTGGTCTCACAAAGTAGTTTGACGGTGGACAGTCAGGGTGTAGAGGGCGGAGGTCGGGGGTCGGGGGTCGGGGGGCGGGGGTCGGATGGTTCAATGCCCAACTCATGACAACAAGTTTTCATTTACTGAACCATGAGCAAAACCTGAAGCTAACCTGAAGCTAACTGTTTCAACTGCTAACCTGAAGCGTTAGCTAACCTTTTCATGAGACCATCAGGTGGAAATGTCCAGTCCAGGTCCTGCTGCTGGACCAGAATCCTTCACTAAGTCAAAGTCAAAGTCAAAGTGTTTTATTTATCAAATGCACAGTATCACACAAGGTCATTCTGAACAATGAAATTCTTAGGACAAGGCAAGCAACAACTACATGGTAGGCATAAGAAAAAAAAAATTTTTAAAAAGAAAAATATAAAATATTAAATGTTAAAAGAGTCACAAATAAGGGCAAAAATAGCAAAAGTACAGCAGTTCCAGAGCCAGTAAAGATGGGCAATATGGACAGTAAGAATAAGAGTATTAAATATTATAAGGAGTATTAAATATTATAAATATAAAGTGTAGGAGTGCTATTCTGTGGGTGAGTATGGGGAGGAGGAGTAGGAGGAGATCCCTGGCCTGGGCCTTTCACACCTGCTTTTCCTACCCATTGAGGTGATCATGTGATCAATGTGATCACTGCTGGTTGAGAAGCCTGATGGCCTGGGGGTAAAACCTGTTGGTGAGTCTGGTAGTCCGTGCCCGGATGCTTCGGTAACGTCTACCAGACGGCAGCAGAGAGAACAGTTATTTTACTAGTTAGTTACTAGAGGAGGAACCTGATCTGAACTGGATTCCCGTCAGAAACATGAAGGCCGAGTTTCAAGAGTTGATGCTCATTTCGTGTCATTTTGTGAGTCTGTCGGTCAGAAAAAAGGAACTGATCTGAGAAATCAGCTGCTGTGGAGTTTGGTTAAAATGAAAAACTCTCTTGCACATGATTAAAAACCTTTGCTAGAGATCCATTTCAGGGGGAAAATTATCACCTGATCAAACTTCAGTCAATTTCTCTAAAATCTGTCGGATCCGGTCTATAAAAGTCTCATTAAGTCAACCAAGGACTTGACTACTATCCTTTAAAAAGCTTCACCATTTGCTTTAATTCTGTGCTGTTGATCATTCTGTTAGAGTAGCTGTCAGTTTGTTTAACACTAGAAAGGTGGAGTCTCTGTCAATTTTACAGCTGAAATGTCTCAGCTCCAAAAATGTCCCTTCATGATATTAATTTAACGCAGTTTCTGTACAAAGCAGTGTTATTCGATTTTTCAGAAATCACACAAGGAAATAGTTCTAATTCTATTTCCCCCTTCAGCTGTCGCCTTGTTGGCCTTCCTGTTGTTAAATAGTGAATTTCTCATTTTGGAACCAAACTCTATATATCTAGAACTCTAGTATCGAGGATTTGGTGCAAAAGGGGTGTAAATAACATCTTAGCTTAAAATGAGTATTATACATCACTGAAAGTTTTTATTGAGCTCTATCTGATAGTAGAACACATCTGTAACCATAAACAAAATTAAAAGGGGAAAATCCATGAGACTTGACTTAACTTTGACTTACTTAACTTTATAGACCATCAATTTTCTTATCCTTAATTTCTGTGAGAGGATGAACAGTTCCTGTGTTATGTTTTGAATAAAAAAAACATAGATGCATGCAGGAAAATGTCACTTTCGCCCAATTCACTCTAGACCCTCGATATCTGAAACACATTTCCTTGTGTAGCTGCTCTGGTAAACTCTGCCTGACCACACACATTATACATATCATTGGAAAGCTGTTACTGAGCTCTATCTGACGGTGAAAACAACACATTTGTAATCATAAACAAAATTAAAATAAAGGGGGAAATCCAAAAGGCTCAAGTGAAAGACCTACATTAAATTTGGTGCAAAAAGGGCAGAACTACACTTTTTTTTTTCTGAATCCTAATCTCTGTAAAAGTATAAAAGGTTTCTATTATGTTTTGAATAAAAAACATAATAGGATTTTTAATAGGATTTTAAAAAATACCAATCATGGTCAAATACTTTAGAAGTTACAGGTCGCCGAGCCTCTGTCTGCCTGTCGGTCGCCGATGATGAAACTGTCTGACACAAATATTCAAACAAAGCACTAGAGACGCTACACAAGTGGAGCTCACTGGGATCAAGTTTCATTCTTATTTACTGCTACTACATTACTACATAATTACTATTTACTTCAGCTTCTCCCCTGCGCTGGAGATCTGGAAGTATTTGAGATGGACGAACACGGTTTTCTGTGTCGGAAAAACAAATGGCTAAAAAAAAAAGGCTATTTGAAGCGTCCCAGGTATTCCACACAGAGCAGAACAGGATGTGTGGGTCATGAAGGCCGGCTGCTGCTCACCTGAAGGAGGTAGGTGTGAGGAGGAGACGGCCCGCTGCCTGCTGAGACCAGGTGAGCTGCTGTGAGTCGACTTTATTTCCACAAACGATCAAAGAAATGGAAAACAGAGTGAAGGAAAGCCTCGGTGCTTCACAATAAAAGCCCCTGGGTCTGCAGTCAGCAGCGGGGGCTCGGCTTTCTTAACAGGCTGACCACAGACAGTGGGATTGGTTGAAGGCCCCAGCCAATAGGAAAGCTGGAAAGGCCCCTGGGTGAAAAAAAAAAAAAAACCCATCAACATCCCGCCTCCCAAATGTTTTCCTGCTGTGAGAGAGAGAGAGAGCGAGAGAGACAGAGAGAGAGAGAGAGAGAAAGAGAGAGAGGCGGGTGTGTCCATGAGTGTGTGAGAGGAAAGATGTGTGAGACAGATGGTGTCTGTGTGTGTGTGTGTGTGTGTGTGTGTGTGTGTGAGTGAGAGAGAGAGAGAGAGAGAGAGAGAGTGTGTGGGCGACAGGTGTGTGTCTGTGTATGAGAATGACAAGAATGCATGAAACAGAGATACAGCATGTGTGAAAAGAAATGTGTGTGTGTGTGTGTGTGTGTGTGTGTGTGTGTGTGTGTGTGTGAGTGAAAGAAGAGAGAGAGAGAGAGAGAGAGTATGTTTGTCCGGTCTTGGTTGTTCAGCAGCTACTCCATTGAAACTAGATAATGTGATAGCCGTATTACCCACAATGCAAAGCCCCGACTCGCCTCCTGTCATTCAGGTGAGTATGGAGAAGCGGAGTCTTGAGCAGTATACTCTTGAGAGATTGATCCGATTGATCTGGCTGACGAAGGTCTCAGTACTGAAACTCAGTAATTCTATAATAAAATGTAAAGTGTGGACAGTGTGTGGGAGTCTGTGACATGTTCACACTCCTGATACAGGTGTGAAGAACCGAGTGTCCTGAAGCCAACACTCCCCCAGCTACTTCCTGGTAGACTGACCCGTCGGTCAACTTTGCCTTTAAGTGATGAGAGCACACACTCACACTTAAAAAAGACGTCATGTCATTTTGAAGGTGTGTGTGTGTGTGTGTGTCTTCATGTGTTAATAACAGCATCTGTTGTCATTAACAGCTGTTGTGTTGAAAAGTAACACAAATGTGCACCGTCCTAATGAAGACACACAGATGAGATAAGTAAAGTAAGTAAAGTTTATTTATACAGCGCCTTTCACAGAGCAAAGTCACCAAGTGCTTCAAATAAAATAAGTAAAAAAGTTCAAATAAGACCAGAAAACAGTAAAAAACAATAAAACATTAAAACAAAAGACATAAAAACACACAGAGGCTAAACGGAGGCCAGTCTGAACAGATGAGTCTTTAGCTGCTTTTTGAAAGTGTCAACAGTGTGCAGATATTAAAAAAAAAAAAAAAAAATGCAGATCTTAAGTCCAATGAAGAGCTTTCCACAGTTTAGGAGCCTCAATTTCAAAGACTCCATCACCTTTAGTTTTGACCTTTAGTTTTGACCTTTAGTTTTGACCATGTCCCTGGTAGATGGCTGGCTCTTCATGCTAACACTTTAGCATCCACTATGTGACAGTAGACGACTGCTAGTATTATCCAAAGTAAAACTGGCACTTTAGTAATGAAAAGTTGTCAGCAGTTTATCTACTATCACTCAGCATAGTGTAGCTAAGTGTTAGCATGGAGCTACTATCACTCAGCATAGTGTAGCTAAGTGTTAGCATGGAGCTACTATCACTCAGCATAGTGTAGCTCAGTGTTAGCATGGAGCTACTATCACTCAGCATAGTGTAGCTAAGTGTTAGCATGGAGCTACTATCACTCCACAGAATGTAAAAACAGATGCAGTAGTGAGTGTGACGTCACCCATAGATCGCCTGCTGAAGCCAAAAGATCGCCGCCATGTTGACATTTTTGACAACCGCTATATCCCGTTAATGACACAATTATTTTGAAATTAGATTGAAATTAAATTGAAATCAGCTACTGAGGTCAAAACCTCTTGTCGAAAAAATGTGACTTTATATTTTTATCAGAAGTTGGGTTGTGGTCCACTGACTTCATGGAGTTGGGCGGTTTGAGTCTTTCTGGAGCCTCTAGTGGCCGGTAGAGGAACTGCGGCCTGCAGACACTTCCTTACTGGATTCAAAATTCACCCGTGGTTTTTGCTGCTTGTATCACTCAGCACAGTGTAGTTTTGGGAGGGGGGATAATTTACTGAAATGAATTGAATATCTCCCATAAGTAGACTAAACTCTGTAGGAGTCCACATTTTAACATCGAATGGTCTTTGGAATGGTTTATACTCACAAATAAGTGAACTTTTTTTTTTTTTTTTTGTTTCTGTTACATTTCACCTGCACAAATCGGTCTTTGCATCTTTTCTTTCTGTGCTTTTATCATCAGTCTTTGTCATCTTTTCAATCTCTGCTTAAACCCTCTTTTCTAGAAAAAACATTTTTTATAATTGTTTTATTTCACTCACCTGTTGTGGTTTTTATCTCTGTCGGCTCTGCTTTTTTTCTGCTTTGTTCAAATTCCTGAATTTCCCCAAGGGGATCAATAAAGTGCTATCTTATCTTATCTTATCTTATCTTAAAGCTTTCTTTTTTTATTTTTCTTCTTTTTTTTTATTACCAACCCTTATTACCTATGTTGTAGTTTGTTGTTATTTTGCTTCTGTTTTACCATCCTGCAAATAAACAAAACAAAAAAAATATGGGAATAACAATGTAAGCAAATTAGATTTTAGGTGGGTTTTCCCTTTAAGCCGACATGACAGAACTTGTCATGTTTTCTCAGCGCTCTTCCTAGGAATGGCTTGTTGACATAATGACGTGATGCCAAGAGCAGACAGACAAATATTTTGTCAACTGTATTTATCTGCGGTTCCAACAGCATTTATTCTGCCTCACTCCCTTGTTTTTCCTCCCTTCCACAAAACGGCAGTAGTAGTAGTAGCTTTTTATTAGTGCTTCGCAGTCATTTACAGACTGAAATTACACACCAATTTACATACATATAGTATATCAAAACAGCAGGGAGATAAAAATACATTTTCAATAATTGTGAAAGTAGTAGCATATACAATCTACAATGAAATGTAAACAGGGTAGTCAGGTCGGATCTAGTGCAAATCCTATGAAGAAGGGATTAATATCAGTAGTCTGGGGGAAAAGAAGGGGAAAGTGAGAGGAGTGAAAACTGTGATGTATGGTTGTTGATGAGTGTTGTGAGGTACGGGACGGGAGAATTGTAGTAACGACCTGTTCTTGCCAGCGGGGTGTTAAGTTTGTGACGGGTGGGACGTCCAGATATTTGTTCTCTAGACGGGGGGAGCCAGTCAAAGGAGTGGGAGGATTGCAGTGAAAGACAGGGTTCCCACACCTTCTTAAACATAAAATTCAAGGACTTTTCAAAGACTTTCCAGGCCCAATTCCCTCAAATTCAAGGACCCAACACGGCATAGTTTGAGACACGGATCAAGGTTAATTACTGTTACAACACTGAGAATTTTTATAATGAGAACTAGCAGCTTTACAGAAGCTCACAGACAATTAAAAAGAGAGAGAGGCTTGAATGTGTGAACACTTCTCAACAACTTATCTAAATTCAAGCACTTTCAATGACCCATGTCTATTTATGTCTATTTTTAAAAACTTTCAAGGCCTTGATTTTTTTTCTCAAATTCACAAACTTTTAAGGATTCCAAGGACCCGTGGGGACCTTGGAAAGAGAAAATTTCAGGCAGATCTGCTCCCTCCTCTTCTGAAGAAGGGGGATGCCTCGGGTGTTCAGGGCTGGCTGGTAGCTGGTGTCAGATGCTCCCAGGATAATGCGACATGCCCTCTTTTGCACACGCTCCATGTGCTTCCAGCATGAAGTGTATCCCACAATGCACTGCTCTGCTCCGGTCGCTGAATCTGCGCTGAATGTAACAGAACGACAGCTGATAGAAATTGAACCCTATAAATGTAAGACCTTCAGTTTTGATATAGTTTCTGCATTTCAATTTTTCATAAAGCTGCACCATGGAAAAGTGTCAGGTTGTGAAAAGATGCATCTTCTCTGCTGAAGTGAGAATTCATCACCTCATCACCGTCCAGCTTCACCGCTCCGGCTCCCCGGCTGCTCCAGGACAGAAACCCAAACCCTTCTCCTGACTTCTCCTGGCCGCCCTGCCTCTGGGACCTTCTCACCCCACAAACCAGCCTGGTCCTCCCTTCGTCCAGGTCTGAACCCTGCACTAGAGGAGGCCGAGCTTTCTAAGACTAAAAGTTATTGCGCTTGGAGGGAAAGTTCAGGGCTTTAACCCTTTTCCACCCATACTGACTCTCTGGAAGGGGCGGGGCAGGCAGAGGACCAAGGCACCTGTGACCTCTGACCTCTGAAACATGACACCTAAACTCATGTACTGACCACATCAAAATAATTATAAAAAAACATCTTTATTCAGTACTCAAAATCTAACAACAATATCAATCTAAAAGAAATTAAAGTGTCATACACAAAAAATTGAGGATGAAGTTAAAAGTAGAAGATAAAATAATGTCTGTCTGTCTGTCTGTCTGCCTGTCTGTCCCCTGCCTGTCTGTCTGTCTGCCTGTCTGTCTGTCTGCCTGTCTGTCTGTCCCCTGCCTGTCTGTCTGTCTGCCTGTCTGTCTGTCCCCTGCCTGTCTGTCTGTCTGTCTGTCTGTCTGCCTGTCTGTCCCCTGCCTGTCTGTCTGTCTGCCTGTCTGTCTGTCTGCCTGTCTGTCTGTCCCCTGCCTTTGCGATGCCCGGCCACATGAGGGCGCCAAACACTCTCTGATTTTTTAAAGCGAGTCTTAAAGCCTTTCTTTACACAGCCCTCTTCTCTGTCAGTTGCGTCATTACTACTGTTTTACCTCATCTTTCTTTACATATGTTTGATGTAAAAAAAAATACACAACAAGAGGGAAAACAAAAGGCACTGATACAAATAAAGTAAAAAAGAAAATACAATGGTTCATACAATTAAACAGCTCAGCACATCATCAGGGCGCCACTCCCATTACCACACCTTCAACCAGAGAGGAGGAACTAATCAGTGAAATCACCTGCTGTAGTCTTTGGTTGGAACGAAAACCTGCACACACTCGGCCTCCACGGCACACGGTTGAATATCCCTGCTCTGTTGTTGAAACTGTAAAGCATGTTGCCTTTCTGGCCACACCCCAATCAGTGATGCCAGGTGTTTGGCATCATCTGTCAAAGGCAAAATACCTGATTTGACGTCACTGATTGGGGTGTGGCCAGAAGTGCAACATGCTTTAAAGTTTCAACCCACAGAGAGCAGAGCAGCAGCAATTTTCTACCCCATTTGATTTAGTATTGATTTACTCTTTAATGGAGAGCACTATACAGTTCTAAAAAGTGGTTTAAATCATAGGCTGCAGTATCACAATACTTCTCCCTTTAGTTATTTTCTCCACAACAAAACTATAACAGTGGTTTGGCTCAGTAGGTAAAGCATCTGCCAGTCATGTGGAAGACGTGTGGGTTAAAATCAAGGCTTGTCTTCTCCGAGGTAAACTGATGAAAACAAGGGTCATACACTACATGGCCAAAAGTATGTGGACAGCTCATCGAACATCTCATTCCAAAATCATGGGCATTAATATGGAGTTTTTCCCCTTTTGCTGCTGTAACAGCTTCCACTCTTCTGGGAAGCTTTCCACTAGATGTTGGAGCATTGCTGCAGGGATTTGCTTCCATTCAGCCACAAGAGCATTAGTGATGTTGGGCGATCAGGTCCGGCTCGCAGTCTCTGTTCCAGTTCATCCCAAAGGTGTTGGATGGGGTTGAGGTCAGGCTCTGTGCAGCCGGTAAAGTTCTTCCACACCGATCTAACAAACCATTTCTGTCTCTTTGAGCACGGGGGCGTTGTCATGCTGAAACAGGAAAGAGCCTTCCCCAAACTGTTGCCACAAAGTTGGAAGCACACAATCATCTAGAAAGTCATTGTTTGCTGTAGTGATGAGATTCATTCAAACTAAGGGGCCGAACCATGAAAAACAGCCCAGACCTTTATTCCTCCACCAAACTTTACAGTTGGCAGGCAGCGTTCTCCTGGCATCCGCCAAACCCAGATTCATCTGTCGGACCGCCAGATGGTGAAGCGTGATTCATCACTCCAGAGAACGCGTTTCCACGGCTCCAGAGTCCACTTGCTGTGAGCTTTACATCGCTCCAGCCGGCACTTGGCATTGCCCGTGGTGACCTTAGTCTTGTGTACGGCCACTCGGACGAACAGTTCTTGTGCTGACGTTTGGAACTCGGTAGTGAGTGTTGGACTCACTACTGACCAAGGACAGAGGATCTGTTCACTCTGTGTGCTTCAGCAGTCGGCAGTCGGTTTTGTGAGCTTGTGTGTCCGACCGCTTCAGCCAGAGCTTTTGAAGATTGCATGGCTGTGTGCTTGATTTTATATACATGTCAGCAATGGGTGTGGCTGAAATAGCTGAATCCACTAATTAGAAGGGTCTCCACAAACTTTTGGCCATGTAGTATATTTTCCAATAGAAATTTAGCCATTGTGAATAACTTGAACAATGTTTGATGAACAATATGGTCGCAATTAGGTCTGCCTTGTCTACCTTCTGGAATGTTTTCTCTGTCTGTCTTTTAAAAGTGTGCTTGGACCCTTCAATTGCTGCTATATTTATTATTGTTATTATTATTAGTACACACTGTAGTAGTAGTAGTATGATCATTATCATTATTAAGTCAGTATAATCCCCCCCCCTCCAATTTCTTGACTATTTTTTTTCAATTTATTCCACGTTCCAAAATCTCCCCCAAAATTATCAGCTGATTACTGATGTTTGACATGAGCCTTCTAGTTAATATATGTGTGTTGATGTGCCTTTGCTAATCTTATCAACAAACTTGTGTTGACATAATGGTGTGTGTGTGTGTGTGTGTGTGTGTGTGTTCATAAACAACAGAATTTGGAACTCATCCCTGGCCTGACAAAGCTCCGCCCCTTACCTGACTCACCTGAGACAAACCAGGAAACACTTTATTGTTGTTCCTCTCCTCAATGAGAAGAGACACATACTGAGAGACAGACGATAAGATTCAGACCAAACCAACGACTTCCACTGAGGGAGGACATACAGGAGGGAATACTGGGAATACTGGGAATACTGGGAATACTGGGAATACTGGGAATACTGGGAATACTGGAATACTGACACTTCAACCTGCTGCTGACTCCTCAGACTGAATGTGAGTTTTTGAACAATGACTCAAAGTGAAAGGAAGAAACATTCTTGAGGAGGGAGTGGCACCACGACTGACTTACTTCCTGTTTGAGCTGTCTGGCCAGTGTGTTTTTAACTTCACACAGAGATAAAATGTCTTCCAGATCAGAGAAGGATCTCTCCTGTCCTGTCTGCCATGACATCTTTAAAGATCCTGTCCTCCTGTCATGTAGCCACAGCTTCTGTAAAGCCTGTCTGCAGAGCTGGTGGACAGAGAAACAAATACATGAGTGTCCAGTTTGTAAGAGCATATCTTTACAGAGTGATCCACCTTGTAACTTGGCGTTAAAGAACCTGTGTGAGGCTTTCTTACTGGAGAGAGATCAGAGAGCTTCAGCAGAGTCTGAGCTTCTCTGCAGTCTGCACTCTGAGAAACTCAAGCTCTTCTGTCTGGACCATCAGCAGCCAGTGTGTGTTGTCTGTCGAGATTCAGAAAAACACACCAACCACAGATTCAGACCCATCGATGAAGCTGCACCGCATCACAAGGAGGAACTCCAGAAATCACTGAAACCCTTACAGGAGAAACTGAAGCTCTTTAATCAAGTTAAAGGAAACTGTGATCAAACAGCAGAACACATTAAGGTCCAGGCCCGACGCACAGAGAGGCAGATTAAGGAGGAGTTTAAGAAGCTTCACCAGTTTCTACAAGAGGAAGAGGAGGCCAGGATCGCTGCACTGAGGGAGGAAGAGGAGCAGAAGAGTCAGATGATGAAGGAGAAGATTGGGGGTCTGAGCAGAGAGATAGCAGCTCTTTCAGACACAGTCAGAGCCATAGAGAAGGAGCTGAGAGCTGAAGACGTCTCGTTCCTGCAGAACTACAAGGCTACAGTGGAAAGAGTCCACCGCCCCCTGCTGGAGGATCCACAGCTGGTCTCAGGAGCTCTGATAGACGAGGCCAAACACCTGGGCAACCTGAGCTTCACAGTCTGGGACAAGATGAAGGAGATGGTCTCCTACACTCCTGTGATTCTGGACCCCAACACTGCCAACCCAGAACTCATCCTGTCTGAAGATCTGACCAGTGTGAGACGTGGAGAGAGACAACAGCTTCCTGAAAACCCAGAGAGGTTTAAATACCGCTCTGTTCTGGGATCTGAGGGCTTTAACTCAGGAACTCACAGCTGGGATGTTGAGGTTGGAGACAGTACAGACTGGAGACTGGGTGTGTTAGCAGAGTCTGTCAAGAGGAAGGGAGACATACAGTCTGGATTATGGAGAATAATGTTCTATAATGGTGAATACTCAGCACGTTCCCTACCAGATCCAGTGACTGTTCTCCCAGTGAAGAAGAAGCTCCAGAGGATCAGAGTGCATCTGGACTGGAACAGAGGAAAGCTGTCATTCTCTGATCCTGATACTAACACACACATACACACCTTCACACACACTTTCACTGACAGGCTGTTTCCATTCATTTGGACTCTAAACACACTCCCTCTGAAGATATTACCTATGAATGTAACATAACATCTAATCTTTTGTT
The DNA here is from genome assembly GCF_048128805.1 of Centroberyx gerrardi. Taxonomy (NCBI): domain Eukaryota; kingdom Metazoa; phylum Chordata; class Actinopteri; order Beryciformes; family Berycidae; genus Centroberyx; species Centroberyx gerrardi. Next base: position 34,739,502 of record NC_136001.1, read on the forward strand.
ATGAATTGTTGAAGTATTTACTATGATAAAGTCAGTACAGTAATGTTTGAACTGTCAATCGTACTGTAAATTGTAAAAAAAATCTGACATCAGCCAAATTTCCATGATAAAATGTCTTGGGATTTAAGAAAATGTCAAGTAGAAAGAATGCTGGAATTTGCAGTTTCTTCATTGTATTTTTTGTATTTTCAAAATACAAATTATTGTATATACATTTAATTCAAGGGGGAAATTAAAGCTTGGCCTCTGCATAATCAATGAAATCCTCAGAGATTTGTCAGTAGAACATCAGAATAAAGTTTTAAAGAGTTTTTCTAATTAAAAGTGCTGCATAACATGTTTGATTAATTTAACATTAATTGGAGGTCGAGCCTGCTTCCAGTGCTAAAAGAATCAGTCAGCATGTTAAAAGTGTTATGAAGCTCACTACAGTGGAAGAAGCTAGAGGACCGTCCTCGAGCAGAACCCCAAAAACAGACACCCACTCCAAAATATCAGACAATGCTTTCAATTCAAATCTTAGGTATGATAGTGAAGCTAAACTTACAGTTAACGATAATGTTCTTATCCTTCTCTTTGATCAGTTCAAAGTAATGCGATTATTTCCAAGTTCTGCAGTTTATTGTTGTGTTCATTCTGAAAGTGAGTCGTAACCTCCAGCCTCCACCGCACCGCAGCCTGCTGCAGTCTGCTTAAGTTTCAACCCATAGAGAGCAGTGCAGCAGCAATTTTCTAACCCATTTGGTTTAGTATTGTTTTACTCTTTAATGGACAGAACTATAAAGTTATATAAAGTGGTTAGCACTTTCAATAATAGGCTGCAGTATCACAATACTTCTCCCTTTAGTTATTTTCTCCACAACAAAACTATAATGGAGTTTTGGCTCAGTAGATAAAGCATCTTCATGTAATGTGGAAAAGTGTGGGTTAAAATCCAGGCTTGTCTTCTCCGAGGTAAACTGACGAAAACAAGGGTCATACACTACAGGGCCAAAAGTATGTGGACACCTGCTCAGCGAACATCTCATTCCAACATCATGGACATTAATATGGAGTTGGTCCCCCTTTGCTGCTGTAACAGCTTCCACTCCTCTGGGAAGCTTTCAACTAAATGTTGGAGCATTGCTGCAGGGATTTGCTTCCATTCAGCCACAAGAGCATTAGTGAGGTTGCTCTGATTTTGGGCGATCAGGCCCGGCTCGCAGTCTGTGTTCCAGTTCATCCCAAAGGTGTTGGATGTTGAGGTCAGGCTCTGTGCAGCCAGTCAAGTTCTTCCACACCGATCTAACAAACCATTTCTGTGTGGACCTCTCTTTGAGCACAGGGGAGGAAAGGGCCTTCCCCAAACTGTTGCCACAAAGTTGGAAGCACACAATCATCTAGAATGTCATTGTACGCTGTGGCGTTGATTTCCCTTCACTGGAATTAAGGAGCCGAGCCCGAACCATGAAAAAAAAAGGTAGCGTTCTCCTGGCATCCGCCAAACCCAGATTCATCTGTCGGACTGCCAGTTGGTGAAGCGTGATTCATCGTTCCAGAGGACGCGTTTCCACGGCTCCAGAGTCCAATGGCGGCGAACTTTACACCACTCCAGCCAAAGCTTGGCATTGCCCGAGGTGATCTTAGGCTTGTGTACGGCCGCTCGGCCATGGAAACCCATTTCATGAAGCTCCTGATGAACAGTTCTTGTGCTGACGTTGCTTCCAGAGGCAGTTTGGAACTTGGCAGTGAGTGTTGCAGCCGAGGACAGAGGATCTGTTCGCTCTATGTGCTTCAGCACTCGGCGGTCTGTTCTGTGAGCTGTGTGACCGACCGCTTCAGCCTGAGCAGTTGTTGCTCCTAGACTTTTCCACTTCACGATAATAACTTACAGTTGACCGGGGCAACTTTAGCAGGGCAGAAATTTGATGAACTGACTTCATAGGGCAACTCCCTGGCTATTCATTTTCATTTGGAACACAAGTTCTTACAACTTGCATTCAGAATTTACTACTTTTCACTGTCCCTCAGAATTTGGGAAGATGGCTTTTAGTTATTATGTGCCATGGTCCTGGAATCAGCTCCAGAAAGATGCAAATCTGGATCACTTCATCCCTCTGGGTGATTTTAAAAGTCTACTGCAGTCCTTAAAAACTGAGGATTGTAGCTGGTTTACTTGAGAATGTACACTGTGTAACTTGTTGAATTGTGGTTTTGCATTGTTTTGTTATATTGTAATATCTGCTTGTTGCTCTCTTGGCCAGGTGAGTCAATGGGACTCACCTGGTTAAACAGAGAAATAATATATATACTGTATATATATATTTATGTATAGATTATTGTTTTTATTACTACATTATATCCACCCCCCTTCCCCCAATTTCTTTACTATTGTTTCCAACATTCCCACATTCCAAAATCTCCCCCATAAATACAAGAAAAATACGAGCTGATTACTGATGTTTGACATGGTCCATCTAGTTAATATAAAGGAACACTATGAGGCCTGGGTGTGTTGATGGGCCCTTTCCAAGCTGATCAATAACCAAAGTATAAAGTCCAGAGTTATGACTCTTGACTGAAAATGACAAGTCTTATTGCACTCACTGCCTTCAGTGAAACAAAATGTTTTGACAGTTGTGCATTCCTGCATTAACGTGTACAGTTGTGGGGAAAAAGGATTATAAATAAAAATGTTTTCGAACCATCTCATGTAATGTATATCAATGACGTGTGTGGACGTAATAGAGAGAGAGAGAGAGAGAGAGAGAGAGAGAGAAGAGAGAGAGGGAGAGAGAGAGGGAGGGAGAGAGAGAGAGAGGGGGGGGGGAGAGAGAGAGAGAGAGAGGGAGGGAGGGAGAGAGAGAGAGAGAGAGAGAGAGAGAGAGAGAGAGAGAAAATTAAAAACAGACTTTGGAACTCACCCCTGGTCTGACAAAGCTCCACCCCTTATATGACTCACCTGAGACAAACCAGGAAACAGTGGTTGTTAATCTTCCTCTCCTCACTGAGAAGAGACACACCGGGAGAGACAGACGATAACATTCAACTTCAGACCAAACCCACGACTTCCACTGAGGGAGGACAGCTACAGGAGGGAATACTGCCACTTCAACCTGCTGCTGACTCCCTGTCCCTGACTGACTTCCTGTTTGAGCTGTCTGCCTGGTGTGTTTTTAGCTTCACTCTGAGAGAAAATGTCTTCCATATCAGAGGAGGATCTCTCCTGTCCTGTCTGCCATGACATCTTTAAAGATCCTGTCCTCCTGTCATGTAGCCACAGCTTCTGTAAAGCCTGTCTGCAGAGCTGGTGGAGAGAGAAACAAATAACTGAGTGTCCAGTTTGTAAGAGAAGATCTTCAAAATATAATCCACCTATTAACTTGGCGTTAAAGAACCTGTGTGAGGCTTTCTTACTGGAGAGAGATCAGAGAGCTTCAGCAGAGTCTGAGCTTCTCTGCAGTCTGCACTCTGAGAAACTCAAGCTCTTCTGTCTGGACCATCAGCAGCCAGTGTGTGTTGTCTGTCGAGATTCAGAAAAACACACCAACCACAGATTCAGACCCATCGAAGCTGCACGGGATCACAAGGAGAAACTTCAGAAATCACTGAAGCCCTTACAGGAGAAACTGAAGCTCTTTAATCAAGTTAAAGGAAAATGTGATCAAACAGCAGAACACATTAAGGTCCAGGCCCGACGCACAGAGAGGCAGATTAAGGAGGAGTTTAAGAAGCTTCACCAGTTTCTACAAGAGGAAGAGGAGGCCAGGATCGCTGCACTGAGGGAGGAAGAGCAGCAGAAGAATCAGATGATGAAGGAGAAGATTGAGGGTCTGAGCAGAGAGATAGCAGCTCTTTCAGACACAGTCAGAGCCATAGAGAAGGAGCTGAGAGCTGAAGACGTCTCGTTCCTGCAGAACTACAAGGCTACAGTGAAAAGAGTCCAGCGCCCCCTGCTGGAGGATCCACAGCTGTTCTCAGGAGCTCTGATAGACGAGGCCAAACACCTGGGCAACCTGAGCTTCACAGTCTGGGACAAGATGAAGGAGATGGTCTCCTACACTCCTGTGATTCTGGACCCCAACACTGCCAATCCAGAACTCATCCTGTCTGAAGATCTGACCAGTGTGAGATGTGGAGAGAGACAACAGCTTCCTGACAATCCAGAGAGGTTTGACGTCTACCGCTCTGTCCTGGGCTCTGAGGGCTTTAACTCAGGAACTCACAGCTGGGATGTTGAGGTTGGAGACAGTACAGACTGGAGTCTGGGTGTGGCAGCAGAGTCTGTCCAGAGGAAGGGAATCATACAGTCTGGATTATGGAGAATAATGTTCTATAATGGTAAATACAGAGCACGTTCCTCACCAGATCCAGACACTGTTCTCCCAGTGAAGAAGAAGCTCCAGAGGATCAGACTGCATCTGGACTGGAACAGAGGAAAGCTGTCATTCTCTGATCCTGATACTAACACACACATACACACCTTCACACACACTTTCACTGACAGGCTGTTTCCATACATTTGGACTCTAAACACACTCCCTCTGAAGATATTACCTATGAATGTAACATAACACAGACTCTTTTGTTATGAATTGTTGAATTATTTACTATGAGAAAGCCAGTACTGTAATGTTTGAACAGTCAATTGTACTGTAAACTGTAAATCATCTTACATTAGCCAAATTTCTATGATAAAATGTTGTTTTGGAATTTAGTTGCAGTTTCTTCATTGTATTTTTTGTATTTTCAAAATACAAATTATTGTATATATATTTAATTTAAGGGGGAAATTAAAGCTTGGCCTCTGCATAATCAATGAAATCCTCAGAAATGTATCAGTAGAACCTCAGAGAATAAATTATTTTTTCTAATTAAAGGTGCTGCATAACATGTTTGATTAACCTAACATTAGAGGGAGGTCGAGCCTGTTTCCAGTGCTAAAAGAATCAGTCAGCATGTTAAAAGTGTTATGAAGCTCACTACAGTGGAAGAAGCTGGTAGAGGACCGTCCTCGAGCAGAACCCCAAAAACAGACACCCGCCCTCAAATATCAGACAATGTTTAAAATAAACTGAGGACTAGAAGTTGATGAATTAGAAACCTAAAACTAATCCTAATCCTGATCCTAACCCAACCCTAACTCTAAACTAACTTCAACTTTAACCCTTAACCTAACCTAAAGCTAATCCTAATTCTAATCTTAAACCTGCAATAAGCGATATCAGACTTTATAACCAATCCTGAAACTAATATGTGCTATGTGGAGATTTCATTGAGACATAATGATATAAGTTTGTTGTCAAATTCTGGTCCTGAACAAAGCTCCGCCCGCTCCATTCAGCAGCTTTTTATGTTTTATAAACTAGCTTGGCTCCTCCCTCGCTGTTTAAAAGCGGCGCTCTCCCCCTCCCATTCCTGAACATTTTCTCATAATAGCTTAATCAATGAAGCGAGCAAGTAAACTTAGTAAATTAGTAAAGTTGTAAAACTAGTAAACTTGTTAAATTAGTAAACTTAGTAAATTAGTAAACTTGTTAAACTAGTAAACTTGTTAAACTAGTAAACTTAGTAAATTAGTAAACTTAGTAAATTAGTAAATTAGTAAACTTGTTAAACTAGTAAACTTAGTAAATTAGTAAACTTGTCAAACTAGTAAACTAGTAAACTTGTTAAACTAGTAAACCTAGTAAATTAGTAAACTTGTCAAACTAGTAAATTAGTAAACTTGTTAAACTAGTAAACTTGTTAAACTAGTAAACTTAGTAAATTAGTAAACATGTCAAACTAGTAAATTAGTAAACTTGTTAAACTAGTAAACTTGTAAAACTAGTAAACTTGTTAAACTAGTAAACTTGGTAAATTAGTAAACTTGTTAAACTAGTAAACTTGTTAAATTAGTAAACTTGTTAAACTTAGTAAATTAGTAAACTTGTCAAACTAGTAAATTAGTAAACTTGTTAAACTAGTAAACTTGGTAAATTAGTAAAGTTGTAAAACTAGTAAACTTGTTAAATTAGTAAACTTGTTAAACTTAGTAAATTAGTAAACTTGTCAAACTAGTAAATTAGTAAACTTGTTAAACTAGTAAACGTGTTAAACTAGTAAACTTGTCAAACTAGTAAATTAGTAAACTTGTTAAACTAGTAAACTTAGTAAACTTAGTAAATTAGTAAACTTGTTAAACTAGTAAACTTGTCAAACTAGTAAATTAGTAAACTTGCTAAACTAGTAAACTTAGTAAACTTAGTAAATTAGTAAACTTGTTAAATTAGTAAACTTGTCAAACTAGTAAATTAGTAAACTTGTTAAACTAGTAAATTTAGTAAATTAGTAAACTTGTCAAACTAGTAAATTAGTAAACTTGTTAAACTAGTAAACTTGTTAAACTAGTAAAGTTTATAAATTAGTAAAGTTGTAAAACTAGTAAACTTGTTAAATTAGTAAACTTAGTAAATTAATAAACTTGTTAAATTAGCAAACTTGTTAAACTTAGTAAATTAGTAAACGTGTCAAACTAGTAAATTAGTAAACTTGTTAAACTAGTAAACTTGTTAAACTAGTAAACTTGTCAAACTAATAAATTAGTAAACTTGTTAAACTAATAAATTAGTAAACTTGTTAAACTAGTAAACTTAGTAAACTTAGTAAATTAGTAAACTTGTTAAATTAGTAAACTTGTCAAACTAGTAAATTAATAAACTTGTTAAATTAGTAAACTTGTTAAACTTAGTAAATTAGTAAACGTGTTGAACTAGTAAAATTGTTAAACTAGTAAATGTATTAAACTAGTAAACTTGGTAAACTTGTTAAACTAGTTAACTTGTTAAACTTAGTAAATTAGTAAGCGTGTTCAACTAGAAAACATGTTGAACTAGTAAAATTGTTAAACTAGTAAATGTATTAAACTAGTAAACTTGTTAAACTTAGTAAATTAGTAAACGTGTTCAACTAGAAAACGTGTTGAACTAGTAAAATTGTTAAACTAGTAAATGTATTAAACTAGTAAACTTATTAAGCTAATAAACTTGCTACCTGCCTCTTCACTTGTCATTGTGGGCCATGTGACCTTCAGCAGGAGAAAGATCTGTCAAAGTGAGACTGGTAACCAGTGAGACTTCTCTGTAGGTACGGTTAGCTTAGCTGTTAGCCTTTTTTTTAGCTAGTGCAACCACTCCGCCTTTCTCTTCTGTAATGGGTTCTATCTATCTTTTAATTAATTTAAATTTTGATTAGGTTTTATTATCGTTTTATTTTCATATTTTCCCCACTCACTGTTTTACATTTTTTATGACTTTTAATATGATTTATTTTTGTGTGCATTTTATGTAAAGCGCATTGCATTATATTTCAAATGTACAAAAGGTGCTATATACATAAAGTTTTGATTTATTGATTTATGCACACTGCTTTGCAATGTTTGTCCTTGGCTGGCTTCCGTAGTGCAATGGGCTTATACGTTTTTTGTGAAGAGAGAGACGGAGAGAGAGCGAGGGAGGGAGGAATGGCTTTGCTGTGAGTTCATTTGCAAATGTGTTGCTGTTTCTGTCGCCCTCTAGTGGTCAGAACATTTCGCTTATCGCAGCTTTAACTTTAAACCCAAGTCTTAATCCTAAACTAACCCTTTAAAGAAGTGAGGAGCGGCCAAAATGTCCTCACACTGGAGGAGGACATTTGAATACACACACACACACTCTCACACACACACACACACACACACACACAAATCACGAGTTTCATTTCCTTACTGATTTTATGTTGTGTGTGTGTGTGTGTCACAGTGTGTCATCAGTCTAATAAGAAGTCTTGATCTGTTCACCAACTTTTCGCCAAAAGAGGAAATCCCTTCCATCACATTGAAATCACCACCGGAGAAGAAACTTATACGCTGGTGAGTGAAAAATATCTCCCAAAATTAATTCATATGTGCTGTAATGCTGATGATGATATATAGGAGAAGTTAATTTCCCTCTCAGCTCCAATAGAAGTTCATCCTGCGCTGTCAGTATTTTAACTGTAAAATTAAGTTTATGAACTGAACAATCTTTCCACAGACTGGAGGTGGATGTTGTTTCCCACATTTCTGCATTGAAATCTTAACATTATTGGCATCCTCATTCTAGCAAAAACTCTTCAATATTCAATGCAATGGAAACTTTTATTAATGTATCTGCTCCCTTACAAATGAACCAAATACTGTGTATCATGTGCTGTCGACACTTCCAGGTTAGCTTTAAGATTAGGATTAAAATCAGAATCAGGTTTATTGGTCAAGTAAATTTGCACTATACAATAAAAAATGACAAGTTGTCCAGTGATTTAGTTGTTTCCAGACTTATCAAGCTTATTTCATGATATCTTTTAGTCACATTATCTCACTGCACTGGCAGATAATCTTGCTGGTTTCAATGAATTTCGCTTGATTCATGTCAATATGACTTCTTTCAAGAAATCATCATAAAACAATGAAGAAAATCTGGAAACAAGAAACTTTCTCCAAGACAATTTCACTTTTACCAAGTAAATGTCCTGAAACAAGTTACATTCTCCTGGAAAAAGTCAAATTTGTTGAAACCGGTAAAATGATCTGCCAGTGCAGTGAAATGATAAGCTAAAATAAGCTTGATAAGTCTGGAAACAAGATAAAATAACTGAACAAGTTTGTTAGTTTTTGCAGTGTGGTGGTTTGCTCCTGCTGGTCACATTACACATAACACAATGCAAGATTATAAAAGAAGTAGTATGTAAAAAAAAAAAATTTAAAAGCAGAAATTAGGGAATAGGGCTCTTCATAAGTAGTATATAAATAAGGAGTATACAAGGTATACGTATAAATAGTATATAAAATTAGAACTGACTGAAGAATCGTTCCACAGACAGAGCTGGATGCTGCTGTTCCATTTGTCACTGTGTTTGAGATTATAAGAAATTTACAGGAATTTGGAGAAAAGAAAAGTTTGCAAAAATTGTGAAAAGTTTATCAGTCTGTGAACTTATAAACGGACAGTTAGTTATTTAATTAAGTTAATTCAGTTAATTTAATCTTCTATTGACTCCTAAACTTTCTTAATTTTTTAAAAGATTATTATTTTAACATTTATTTTTCTCAAAATAAGTGAAAAATATACTGTGAGTGAGATAATTTCACTTCTTCTGTTTGTTTTTCCCCCCAGAAACAGGATGTACAGTGCTTCTTCTTCTTCTTCTTCTTCTTCTTCTTCTTCTCTAATTTTTATTTACTTTTTACTAACTCTCCATCATCATCAACATCATCATCATCATCATCATCATCATCTTCTTCTTCTTCTAATTATTATTATTATTATTATATGCAGTGTTTGTGACCATGGGAGGTTATTATTGGCTGGTGGCTCTGGTGGGCGTGGCCTCGCTCCTGTCGAGCGGCCAATGCAGCGAGAGCTGCAGAGGAACAGACGGCCACGCAGGAGAGGCGGGAGGCCCAGGCAGAGATGGATGGCCCGGTCAGAAGGGAGAGAAAGGAGAGCCGGGTAAAAATCAAACATACATACATACAGCAGCCGTTTGTTTAGTTCTACACATCTGTTGTGCACTGGGCTGTGGCAGTGATGTCATCAGGAGTGGACTGTGGCTGTGATGTCATCAGTTCGACAGGCTCTGTAGTCCATTTAGGAAAAATCTCAGTGAAAACTATAGGGAGCGGAAGTTGACGTCATTTCCATCAATTATTCTAAAAAAACAGATGGCTTTTGAAATATATTATGTCAACACATCTTAAAAATCCACCATTAGTTACTGAACTACACTACCCAGCATACACCATCTCCTGCAAAGGGGTCTCGTTTCTAAACCGTCTCTGGTAGAGCTGTTTGATTCCAGAAATTTTGGAATTGCATCGATTCCAGAGATTCAAAAAACGAAAACAAGCAAGCAGATCTTGTAAAATAAACAGTGCAACATAAATTGGCGACGTTTTGTTGTAAGCCAGTCTTTTGTTACAATTTGACATCTTACTTTGTTGTCATCTTTCTCTAAACTAAAATATCGTGACATTACCGATGTGTGTGGTGCAGAATTAGGGATTTTCTCAACAGTCAGCGACACTGTCTAATACTTGGACTAATCTACATTTCTGTACTGTGTGGAATCGACTCCACAGCTTTGGAGTCGATTGTCAATTCCCAAACGCCTGGAATCAAAGAGTCGATTCTTTCTGGAATCGACTCCCAGCCCTAGTTGTAACGTTGCAGTTCTCCGTCGTTACGAAGTCTTTTCTGTACGTTTCTACACAGACAGAATGGAGACAGAATGCTTTGCGGTCGATGGAAAATCACGTTAGCTGCTAGTCGACCACAGGAAGGCTTCAGCCCACACTTCTGCTTCAGCTCCCTGCAGTATTGCACTTTAATGCCACCAGATGATTTGAAACACTGAGATAATGATCAGTCTCACAGGAAACAGAACGTACGAACCGTCCAGTTCATTTTGATGTCCAGTTTTGAACGCAGACGCACGACTGTCTCTTCGTCTCTCTGTCCTCAGCTGTGATGCCGGGCGGTCTGATGGATGCAGCCGTCCTGATGAGGCTGAAGGGCGAGGCTGGGAATCGGGGCTTGCAAGGGATCATGGGTCTTAAAGGTTACCGTGGAGACGTGGGACCGGCGGGTCTCCCTGGACGCCCGGGTCCCCCGGGTCCTGATGACAGGGGCTTCAGCCAACGTAACGACTCGACCTCTGACCTTACTGTTCTGGCTTTGCACCCGGCTTTCATGTGATGTGGCCGTATTTTGTGATTGCATTTTGGCTGAAGTGCATTGCTGTGTGTTGTTTTGACTTTGAACTTACCTCTCGTGAGTTTTAACTCTACTATTTCTCTTGGACATAATTTTATGTTGTTTTCCTACAAGTTTAATGTTATTAATAATGCTGCTTTCATGGCCATCTCTCTTTTTTTTTTCAGTAATATTTTTATTGGGTTTTCAGTATATTTGAATAAACAGGTGGGAGAATACATTTCCATATTTAGCAAGTTCAAATGAAAACTGAATATATCAGTTCTTATACACAAGTAAAAAAAGAAAACATTGAAGAAAATAGATTGAAATCTCCCAATTCTATAAAATAGATTATTAACCTTAATGAGACTACCTGGTTAAAGTCACAGTGTTAACAACTTTGTTAGCTAATTCTCCATATCTTAACGTGCAATTTTTGAATTTTATAGTATTTTTATATGACAATCCAATTACTTTTACTTCCTGGTATTTGTAGCTGTCATGCTGTCCTAATAGGCAACATATTTCCAACAGTAATACCATCACACATTTTTAAATGTCCCTCAAACAAACAGAGGGGTAAATGTATTGTCCTAAAGTCAAGTCAAAGTTTATTTAAAGTGCAATATCACGCCAGAGTGTCTCGGTACACTTTACAACAATGAAACAATATTAAAAGAATCAAGGTGAGACATAACAATAAAATATATAAAAGTGAAGAAAAAAAAAATAATTATAAAAATAACAGAGCAGTAGAGAAATGAGGAGGTTTAGGGCTGATTATAGGAGAGTGAGAAAAGTCGGGTTTTGAGTCGTTTCTTAAAACTTGGAAACTTGGAATGTGAGGTGGAATGAGGTCCGAAAGCTAGTCGGGTGCAAGACCATGAACTTCTTTATAGGTTAGCGTTAACATTTTAAAATCTGGTCAAGCTTGTATTGGCAGCCAGTGAAGGGACATCAGAGTGGGGTCTGATATGATCACATTTTCTGGTTCTGCACTGCAAAAAATGACAAGCTGTCCACAGTGTTTATCTTGTTTTCAGACATATCAAGCTTATTTCATGGTATTTCATGGTATTATCTCAATTATCTCACTGCACTGGTTGATAATCTTGCTGGTTTCAATAAATTTCACTTGATACATGCCAGTATGACTTCTTTCAAGAAATCATCTTAAAACAATGAAGAAAATCTGGAAACAAGAAACTTTCTCCAAGACAATTTCACCTTTACCAAACAAGTTACATTCTCCTGGAAAAAAAAGTCTAAATTTGTTGAAATCGGTAAAATGATCTGCCAGTGCAGTAAGATGATTTCACACACAAAAAAAATCCTAAAATAAGCTTGATAAGTCTTGACACAAGATGAAATAACTTAACAAGTCTGTCTGAAAGGGGTTTAGTGGCTGAAAGAGGAAGACCGGAGAAAGAGAAAATTGCAGTAATCTAGTCTAGAAGAGACAAATGCATGAATCATCAGCAGGGTGAATGTGTGAATGTGTGAATGTAAGACTGTCCTTTCTGCTGCTAGACGCCGAGTCGTCCCGTCAGGCCCGGTCAGCCTTCTCTGTGGTCAGGAACGTTTCCACCTATCCCGCCTACAACAAGGTACAGTCTGTCCTCCCTCCACTCTGTTTCATTTCTAAAAGAGAAATCCACCATCTGAAAAGCTTTCTCACTGTCTCAAATAGCAGCTGGAACGAAAGTAAAGACAGTAACAGTTTATTAATGAAGTCATCAAAAGACGTTTGCTTGCTAGTTCTTGGTTTTGTGTACAGAATTTTTGAAATACTGACAGATAAATTTAAGGCGCTTTTTTTTCCCCAAAATGGATTCCTGGAAAATGAAACCCTTCATTTTTATGCCTTATGATACACATTTTGTATGTAAGCTATAAATTCATATACTTGTTTTCTTCATATTATCATATTTTTCTAATTACATATATCTTGATGTCATAATTTTTCATTTATTTTCATACTAAATACATTTCATATTTTTAAGTACATTTTCATTTTTGTACATTTTTCCTCCATTTCTCTGTCTTTGAAAATGAGAGAAAGTGAATGAATGACATCATTCACAATGCATTATGGGATGCATAGTTCAGTCCCACTTACGTTATGTTCACAAAAACGTTAGGTACAGTCTTGCTGCCTTGCCTTTTTTTTTTTATGAATCGGATGTGATCAGCTCACGAAACATTTCAGCTATATTGTTGCTGTGTGTGTGTGTGTGTGTGTGTGTGTGTGTCAGAAAGTCACCTTCCAGAGGACAATCATCAACAAACCGTTTGAGGATTTGAACCTGAACACAGGCATCTTCACCTGCAGAGTGCCCGGGTCTTACTACTTTGTCTTCCACTCCATGTCCAAGGTACGAACCTGAGATGATGATGATGATGATGATGATGATGATGATGATGATGACTTTATTTGTTTAGCACCTTTCTTAACAGTGTTACAAAGTGCTTCAGCCGCAGTAAAACAGAATAGAAACACAAAGAAGGATCAGAAAACAGAATAAAGAAAAGATATAAAAGAGGACTTATGATCAATAAAACCAAATCATGACTTCAAGTCTTTTTTCTAAGGTCTCAAGAGGGGATGATGATGATTATTATATTATCATTATTATTATTATTAGTGAATGAATGAATACTATGAATACTTGTATTTTTTGGAATATTTGTGGCATCGTCAAACTGAGAAACTGAGTGGAAAGAGTTCCCTCTGTTTTCTCAGTCAAGTCAATAAAATCATGAATAAAAATTACAATAATACAATACAATAATTAAGTAATATAATAAGTAATATAATAAGTAAATAAATAGATAAAATAAAAATTTTAAAAATGGTGCCCCTCTTTATTTTTACTGACCGTGTGTGCTTCTTCTTCTTCTTCTTCTTCTTCTTCTTCTTATTATTATTATTATTATTATTATTATATTACTATTGTTATTATTATTGTTGTTGTTATTATGATTATGATGATGATGTGAGTTGTGCTGTGGTTGCAGGTCAGCATGTGTCTGTATCTGATGAGCGACGCTCTGGTCAGGGACCTGGGATTCTGTGATTACCACACCAGGAAGAGAGACCAGGTCAGTCCGGATCACAGGACAGTCACATGTGAAAACCCACATGTGAATCCAAAGCACATGCGCTTCCTGGACACATGTTGGTTTTCACATGTGAACAGTTTTTCTCATGTTGTATTCTGACGTCACGTGGCATGAAGTGGGTTTTTTTTCACATGCAATGAGATGAAAATGTCAGTGGGAAATTTCACATGTTCAAGTATAAAAACCAACATGTGTCCAAAAAGTCACATGTGCTTTGAATTCACATGTGGGTTTTCTTGAGACTTGAGACTCGACTTGACTTGGGTTCTGGTGACTTGGGACTTGACTCTGACTTGTACTTTGATGACTTGAAAAGGTTTCTAAAGTCTTGACTTGAGATCTTGTGTTTGTGTAAATGACTTAGATTGAAAGTGATGAGATTTGTTCCAGCGGACGACTGAATTTAAATTCTGTTTTCTGAATTTGTATGGAATGATTGAATTTATTGAAGTTGAAACTGATTATAGAAATCAAACTCATGATGCTCTTACCAAGTTTTTATCCTATTAAAACCATATTGCATTGAAAAGTCCTAGATATTTAGTTTTCTTTAAGATATTAAATTGATACTGGACTCTTGATTTGTTCTGACTTGACTTGCTGTTCTACATTTAGACTTGAGACTTGACTTTAATGACATGGACTTGACTTGGTAATCTACATTTAGACTTGAGACTTGACTTGAGACTTGTGCCTCAAGACTTGAGACTGACTTGGGACTCGAGCAAAGTTGACTTGGTCGCACCTCTGGAGTTTTGGGATGAAAGCCTGTGTGTGTGTGTGTGTGTGTGTGTTGTCAGGTGCTGTCGGGCGGTGTGGTGTTACAGCTGACCGCCGGTCAGAAGGTTTGGCTCCAGTCTTTTAAGGACCAGCAGCCGGACTCGGTGGTGAGCGACAGGCAGGACAAACAGATCATCTTCAACGGCTTCCTGCTGTTCTGACCCGGCTGCGGTCGCCGCGTGCCGCGTCACGAGTTTGACGAGTCACGACATCTCAGGAGTTAAAACGTATTCAAATTACACTGAACTGAGATCAACTCGTTAATCTCGCTAAATACTTTTAAATCCAAAATTCAAGAATTCATTCATTGGAACAACTTTCTCAACTGTCTAGTGGATTTTTCCTTTTATAATGTTTTGTTAGTTTGCTGTATTTTGTATCCTATGCTTTTATTGTTTATTCTGTTCCCGTGTTTCTTTTTACTGTCGTCTGAAACTATTTGTTCTTATCTGTGCTGCTGCCGAGCTCGTCCAGGTCTCCCTTGACAATAAGAGGTTTTTAATCTCAGTGGGACTTCCTGGTTAAATAAAAGTTAAATAAATACAAAAATAAATAAAAACATCCCAGCGCTTCAAGGAGAAGATAGTCTATCCAACAAGCTGAGAATCAACGTCTTGGGAGTTAAAAAAAACGTATTAAAATGACACTGAAGTGAGATCTGAAGGGAAATGTACCG
>NC_136001.1:34759813-34794813 GCF_048128805.1 Centroberyx gerrardi
TGACCACCAAATTCTAATCAGTTCATCCTTGAGTCCAAGTGGACGTTTGTGCCAAATTTGAAGAAATTCCCTCCAGGCGTTCCTGAGATATCACGTTCACGAGAATGGGACGTACGGACGGACGACCTGAAAACATTATGCCTCCGGCCACGGCTGTCAGTTTAGATTTAAATACAATCTAAATATATCTGATATCTGAGTAACAGACGCTAAGAAATGTTGAGCAAATGTTTGTTACTGTGGCAAATTAGCCCAAATGATGCAAAGAGGTTGAACACTTATGCAAATTTGACTTTGTACTTTCACATACATTTCTACAATTTTGTTTTCACTTTGATGGACTTTGCATAGAACGTAAACTAAAAATCCTGAATCAGTTAATTTTGAAATAATTTAATCGCACAACAAAATGGTCTCCATTATAATGAGACCATTTAAAGTGAACTTAATGCTAGTTTCTAGATCACCATACTGGTTTCAGTTGCCACCTGGACAGCATGGCCAGAGCAAATTGTTTATTGCAGCGCACAAGAAAATCAACTGTTCAAACCAGGACCGCCGAAGACCGGGACGTTTTCAAAGTAGGCTCAGTCATGCGGGCTCTGATTTGTCGACTGCCAGCCAATCGTGTTGCCGGACACCCGGAGAGTTCAGACCACCAGCTGAGCGTCCCGCTGTGGTTCTGTTGTGTTTCCAGGCTTGTCGCTGCGCAGCAGCAGTCGGCCTTCAGCGTGGCCCGGGGCACCGCCAACCACCCCGCCAGGACCAGCGTCATACGATTCACCGACGTCATCACCAACATCAACGGCGACTACGACACCGCCACAGGACGCTTCAGGTGGGTTTGATGCAAATTCATCATTCAAAGTTTAGTTCACTGCATATTTGCATTTGGTTTGTTAAACCAAATGAATAAATAAACCGAAATCTTTGAATCTTTCTTCATTTTTGCTGCTGACAGGCACCGGACTGCTTGTTTTCTTCCACAGAAGCTGATGCACGGTGGAATCTCCTTGTTGCTTAAAATATATGTATATTTCTTTTTTTCTTTCTCTGTGCTGTAGATGCCGGGTCCAGGGGATGTACTACTTTGTGTTCCACGCCTCTGTAGACGAAAGACTCTGTGTGCTGATGAAGCTGGACGGAACCCAGCTGGCGTCTTTCTGTGATTATCCATACAGCAGAAACATCAGACAGGTACAAGCACTACCAGAAGATAGATAGATAGATAGATAGATAGATAGATAGATAGATATACTCTGTTGTAATGAATCATTGGATCAATAAAGGTTTATGAAGGCCGACACCGATACCTTTAGAGCGTCTGTGTTCCCACTACAACGAATAAAATCATCCAAAACAATAACAATCACTATATATTTTTGGTTCAAGCGTTTTTTTGAATGCAGGGACAACTGTAAAACATTTACAACCAATCACATTAAAGTTGATAGTAAATCAATAGTAAGGGCGTTGCTTCAGTAGCGATGCTTCGTCTGCTGAGGGATCACAGATAGTGTAGCAGTATAGCACGTGCCAAAAAAAAGAACAGTAAAATAAGAAGAAACACGTCCTGACTCTCGTCCCTCCACTCTTCACATTCTGTGGAGCGATTCAGAGAGTCTGGTGTTTCCCTCGTCAACGGCTTGCTCTCGCGCTGAGAAACAATCGAGCCAATCAGAGCCTTTGTGGGCGGGACTAAAGTTTGAACCGTTCATGCATCGGTTTTAGATTAGTTGAAATCAGGCCCTTAACCAACAGATTTGTATTTGTATTTGTATTTTGTATTCGTCAGTCACTAGTGATTGGTTCAGATGTGTCAGTCACTAGTGATTGGTTCGGGGAAAATCAACCCCCCCCCCCCCCACACACAGAAAACGACTAACGAGGAGGAAATCTCAGGCTGAATAATGGAGTGGAACCAGATGGACGTTCAGTCTGAACATAGCGGGGCTGTCTTTGTTTATTTCAAGATTTTCCATATTAGCCGACGCACCAAAATTAAACATCAGAATTCTGTGTTTGGTTGTAGTTTATAGTTACGGTGTACGAATACTAAAAGCCAGTAACTCCCTCCAGGTGGACTCAGGCGGGCTGGCGGTCTACCTGAGGAGGGACCAGGAGGTCTGGCTGGAGACCAAAGACTACGTGGGGATGATCGGGAAACCAGAGGGCTACAGCATCTTCTCCGGCTTCCTGCTGCACGCTGTCTGAGCAACACGGCAAGCAAAACCCAGGGAAATGATGTCGCTTTTTATCACCACATATGTTAACAGCAACATATTTTTTGTCTTTATTTCACTGAATCACATGCAATTGTTCAACATTTCATTGCATTTAACTGAGCTGTATTTTATGGCAGATGTTACAGTTTCTAGTACAGAGATACAACAGAACGAGAGGAAAGACTGACAGACTAACCCTTCCAAACTTGTTAGTTTTAAACTAGTTTAGCTTAGTTTCCACTTACAACATTCAGAAATAATCTTCTTCATCTATATCAGTCTCCAGATTGTAATATGTATATAAAAAGAAAGCTAAATTCATTTTCTGTTGAATTTACACTGGAATATCACACCAAACCTAATTCGCATGCCAATTTTAATTTTCTTTATGAAATCAGAAACTCATTTCCTATTACAAACCCAATAAACCAAGTTTGAAACACTTTTGCTTTATTCTTCTGACTCTGTCCTGCTCAAATCTTTAGCTCAGCCTAACTTACAACATATTACGAACATTGCACAAGTACTGCTTATAAAACAATGTGTTTTATTAGGAAATGTCAGACTCTGTGTTATCTTACCATCATCAAAAGATTTAACCATATATATACTGTATATACAGTATATATCTTATATATACTGTATATACAGTATATATCACCATACTCCACCATACACCATACCATCACTGTAAACTTATCAAACTAATGAGAGATGCTGCCAAGAAAGTGGCACATAAAACTGGCAGTGCATCAGATAGGGAATTATATTGTAAAGAAATTGTTAAGAAATAAGGTTACAAAGATAAATTACATCAAAAAGAGAATATTTTCAACAAAAATAAAGTAAAAGGCTATGGAAGACGCTAAATGAAATAATGAGTAAAATGTCATACAGCACTGCAACGTATGTGTGAATGTCAATTCATCAACTAGTCATATGATATTGCTAACTATTTTAATAATTTATTTATCAACAAAGTGGAGAAACTAAGATGATGTTCTGGTTGTCCTATTAATAACATAATGAGAGATTAAAAAATTTTAAAAAAAAGAAGTGTGGTTTGGAGTTTAATCAAGTGGATAAGGATACAGTTGCTTTCTCTCTCAGATGATCCAGGAATGGACAATTATGATGGGAAATTAATTAAACTTGCAGTTAAGCAGTTATCTCAGTCAGTATGTCAGATTTTTAATAGACGCTTACTTTACTCATCCACAATTTTGGAAAAAATCCCAAATCATACCTTTACCCAAAGATGGTAAAAAGTATTTTACTGGCTCCAACTGTAGGCACATTAGCATACTCATGTGCTTAGTAAGATGCTAGAGAAGATTGTTTTGTTTTTCAGTCAAATTTTTCATTATTTTAGTATAAATGTTTAGAAGAGGCTGTTTAGAAAGTCACAACATGCCTGTAGACCAGGACTCTCTACCAGCACTGCATTAGCACGCATCACTCATGTTAACAGATATGGATGGTAGATAGTCAGTTGGCCCTGTGCTCCATTCAATGTTATAGATCAGCGGTTCTCAACGTGGGGTCCGGGCATAGGTGTCATTTCCACTGGGGACGCTGGGGACATGTCCCCACCACTTTTTGAAGTGGCCGATTTTGTCCCCATCACTTTTTAAAAGCATAATTTGTTAAAAATGTTCTGAAAAATAGCTTGCACCAAGAAATGTTAACTAACAAATGAGAACACTTTGAGAAAGGTTTATTTGCACAATAAGAAAACATACAATGCAATGTAAATATAGAAGAAACAAATGCGCATTGTCCAAAAAAAGTAACGTAAGCTAAAAAAAAAAAAATCCATGTAGTTTATTCTATATTTCACTTTATTTGCGCACAGCCAGTTCTCGAATGGACCTCCATGGCACCTGCTGTGGCTGCAATTGCAAAGTCTCTATTAAACATACCAGCATTTCATTCCGCTCACGTGTGGCGGACATTTTACTTAGAGATGAAATTATTTGCTGAGGTGAACAGTTTTTACAGGGAAGAGGAAGAGGGAGAGAGCCACTGGAGGAAAAAAGGAGATTGAAGAGCAGGAGAGGGCATAGGTGTCATTTACACCGGGGACGCTGGGGTCACTGATTCTAAAATGACAAAAACGTGCACGCGCCGATCAGTAACTTTAACAAATTCTTAACACAGTTTCTTCTTGTCCAAGTTTTCCGTTCTCTCTCTGTGAACATGACGAAGCCACGCTGTTGAGTCGGGTTTGTGACGTTGAAGAGCGAAGCCAGGTCTTCATGCACTGGTGCTTTCTACAGTAGATGTGATATTGGCATTGTTGGATTGACATGGTGTTGCAGCTGTGGATGTGATGCATATGGATGACTGTACTTGTGCGGTCGACGTTGTGTGTTTTATGCTGAGTATTTTCGTATTGTCGACTCTGTAGTAGCTAGGCTATGCCCTTTTGTTGCGCTGTTATGCAATTTTTTTCTCGCCATAATTATCTACTCTGACCTCATACCGATCCCCCCATTACACTGCCTAAAGTCGCATATGTTGAAGACCGTTTACAAAATGTTTTTTTCATCTGAGCCCTTATGTCCCCACCACTTTTCAACACAAATTGACGCCCTTGGGTCCGGGGACCACCAGGGGTCCTTGAGGGGGTTCCAGGGGGTCCCCAGCAAATTGATGAATTGTTAAACTTCACCTTCAACATTATTTCATGTACAAGAAGTTAACACAATTAGAGAATGTAGAAGAATGACTGTTCTGATCATAGTTTCACTGTTATCTCTCTACCTGCAACACAGACAGTCATGGAGTTCTGGACAAAATCTAGCAATAAAAATATGCTCAGATTTGGGACAAAATCTCATCAAATGGGTGTCTGTGGCTTTAATGTGTGCTAAATTAGGGGTCCTTGATATGAAAAAGGTTGAGAATCACTGTTATAGATCACAGTCTTCTTATTGGCAAACTTAAGTGTTCTGGTTTCTCATCCTCAGCTCATGCCTGAAAGGAGAGTTATGTTTCTGGAACAACACAGATAGTATTTTTTTTAATGGATGCTTCTCAGATAGTAAAAATATTTCCTGCGGAGTCCCACAAGGCAGCTACTTGGGTCCACTTCTACTTTCCATTTTTAACAACGTTTTACCATATGTGGTCAAAAATGCTGACAGTGATGTATGCAGATGAATTGACTCTGTTCTGTGCTGCATCAGTGGAGTTAAAAGAGGCTCTGGGTGCTGAACTGCAAACCATTACTGAATGGGTGAAAACAAATGAATATTGAACATTTCAAAAAGGCCGAGTGCATTATATTTGATAGTAGGAATGTGACTGTAAAGACCTCTGAACTGAATTTGTGTGATCGCAGCCTGAGGTAACCGGCATCCACAACACACACACACACACACACACACACACACACACATTGTTTTATACACAGACATGTAAGGACAATGAAAGGTCAGCATCTAACTGAATTGCTGAGCGTAAACATATTCCATGCACGCACAGAGACAGATAGATAGATTGATAGATAGATAGATAGATAGATAGATAGATAGATAGATAGATAGATAGATAGATAGACAATACTTGAATGGATAGAGGGATGTACTAAGAAGACACTAAAGTGTAGTTTTCAGTCTTCACACACATAGAACATGCTCAAGAAATGAAAAAATACAGATAGCGAGATAGAAGAAATAAAAATCCATGGGACTTTAAAAACATCAAAACCTCAAAACTATCATTAGATATTTAAACATCCACAGAAAAAAATGAAGACTATAGAGACAGTGTGTAACTCTGGGAAATACACTGATAAATTGACATATTTCACGGTGCTATTTAAAAAATAGCATATCAGCTTTTTCTTGATAGATACAGCAAGTTTAATGTGGAACAGATACTGGCACCCAGACTGGTTTTAAGATGCCAAAATTTCCCCCGGACACGCTGCTAGGAAATACTGATGGAGGCAAAAACACACAAATGAACTTTCACATTAAGAGGAACACCGGTCTGCCCTTCCTCATTCAGGACGGAAGAAAAACACAAAGTTAAGAGAAAAACAAGAACAAAATGTAAATTTGAAAGTTAAGTTTTTCATGAGATAGATACATTGATGCTTTATCATCAGTTCTTCATCACATTTATTTTGCCCGATTTCGTCTTGAACTGTTTCACTTCCTCTGTCCTCTAGTGATTTATTTATGGCAACGTTCATGCCATTTCTGCTTCATCAGGACAATGTGAGAAGCGGAGAGTGCCAGGAAAAGGCGGGTGAGACGGTTTCTAATCCACAGAGATGAAACTTTGCAGATCCTCGTGGGCCAACTGGGCAGCAAAGCAGCAAATAATAGAATGTACAGCAAAGAAATAAAAGGATATAAAGTAAATATATCAGAATAGAACAAATAGAGGGGTTTAAACCATAATGCAACATGCAAATTACAGCACTAGAATGTATTAAGTAGAAATATCTTGTAGGTAGGACTTGTGGTTGGAGATCAACTCAGTGCTAAGATCAACTGTAGCTCACACTCTCCTGCCCACAGTCACAATCAGTGGTGTCTTATTCAAGCACAACCACATTTCTAATTTACATTTTAAGCATTTAACTGACTGTGGTGTGAATGTCAATTCAGTAACATTTAAGTAAAAGTGAATAGTTTGGAAGAGAATTGTGTTAGTTAATAAAGTGTAAATGTGTATGAAGCAGCTAGAAGCAGAGAGCAGCTGAGTCAGCTTGTTGTGGTGTGGCTGTAGATCCATTCAGTAACGTTCTCAGTAAAAGTGAATAGTGTGATAAGGTGGATTTGGTTACTGTGACACAGTAAACTGTCTTGTCTTTAGCCCTAGTCTCTACTCCAAAACACTCTGAGTTGTAGCTTGAGAAGAGTCAGCTCAGTTAACCTGAACAAACTGTTAGCTAGCTAACTAGCCGGCAAACACACTGATGTTAATGTGAACATGCTAACGCTAGCTGCTACTAGATACGTTAGCTAGTGTGCTAATCAGATGTGTTAACAACTAGACAGTGATGGTTAGCTAACCAGATACTATGGTTAGCTAGCTAACAAGCTGACATTATCTAAACACTAAATCAATCAGATGGATCAGTGATGAAATGATCAGTTCAGTCAGAAACAGACAGAAATTAACCATCTGTCCAATTCTGTTGAGACGGACAGAAACACAATCAGCTGTTCACAGAGCTGAGGACCTCCAAGATGGCCGCCAGAGGGTGAGACACCTCACACATGAAAGTCCTGTAGCTGCTGATGGAACAAATATTCCTGAGGCCCAAAAATGAGTCAGAACAGTCTCTCCAACTTCTAAGCAAGAAATCACATTTATTAAATTCCCATCTGGATGGAAGGATGGATATGTGCTTCAAAACTGGACCCTGAGGCCTGCATAGAAATTCATACACAGGCATCAACTTCACTATTTTTATTTGTCTAAGAAACAAATTTCAAGCATTTAAGCAGAAGTCTTTAGATCAAAATGGCTTTAAGGGAATGAGAAACAGAACATTCAATCAGCTGGCTCCAAACCTTTGACTGGTAGTGTATGTTTGTATGAATTTGTGTACATGTGTATATGTATGTATATTTGTGTATTTACATGCTCTTATTTTTAATCTCTCTTTCTCTCTAATAATCTCTGTTTCTTGACTTGACTTCAACACATGGCTTGACGGTGGGATCGAACCTGAGGCCTTCCAGTTACAGGACAGTCTCTCTAAACACTGGAACCCCCTGACACACATTTACACTCGACACATTTACACTCTTTGAAAAGGGGCATACAAAAATCAATGAACATCCACCAAGCTGAGGTGTGACCAAGTCAGCTTTGCTTGAATCCCAAGTCAGTCTCAAGTCTTGAGGCACAAGTCTCAAGTCAAGTCCCAAGTCTAAATGTAGATTACCAAGTCAAGTCCATGTCATTAAAGTCAAGTCTCAAGTCTAAATGTAGAACAGCAAGTCAAGTCAGAACAAATCAAGAGTCCAGTATCAATTTAATATCTTAAAGAAAACTAAATATCTAGGACTTTTCAATGCAATATGGTTTTAATAGGATAAAAACTTGGTAAGAGCATCATGAGTTTGATTTCTATAATCAGTTTCAACTTCAATAAATTCAATCATTCCATACAAATTCAGAAAACACAATTTAAATTCAGTCGTCCGCTGGAACAAATCTCATCACTTTCAATCTAAGTCATTTACACAAACACAAGATCTCAAGTCAAGACTTTAGAAACCTTTTCAAGTCATCAAAGTACAAGTCAGAGTCAAGTCCCAAGTCACCAGAACCCAAGTCAAGTCAAGTCTCAAGTCTTCTCTTCATGCATCAAGTCAAGTCTCAAGCTATTAAGACTGTGACTGTGACTTTCACTTCCTCTTGTGGCGGAGCTGCTGCCATCGTGGGTCTGGGATCAGAGCGGCTCTTCAGCTCCTCGCCTCGTCAGTCCATTGCTCCGACAGAAGCCAGATCCAGAAACCAGATCCAGAAACCAGATCCAGAAACCAGATCCGGAAACCAGATCCAGAAACCAGACCGGCTGCAGGAGGACACATGCATTACCTGCAAATGGTGAGACCGCGCTCTCCTTCAGAACACAAAGAGCAGAAACTGTAGAGAGAGAAATATCAGTTCAGCTGTTCAGCTCCTGACAGACAGAAGTGTTGTTGGTACAGAGGTGACAGTTTGTTGTTTTGCAGCATTTATTAGTAGAGTTTTTGCTGATGTCAAATCTAGATCCTATGGGCTGAAAGATTATGAAAAGAAGTCGCACACTGGCTATGAAAGGAATAATCCAAAATGGAGACTTAACTAATGCAAAAAAACTGAAAAATATTTATTTACATGACGTGCTCAAGTGCAAAAAAAATGTGATAGAATAACAAAACAAGGTGCATCAACCAAAGAAAACATTTTGGTTTACCCGTTTTCTTTTGTTGGTGCACCTTGTTTTGTTATTATTATTATTTATTATAATTTTGTTATCAGTAAGCTGTTGTTATGGTGTTTGGAATCTACGCACCTGAAGCATACTTCTTTTTGGACTATTTATAAAGAGCGCAAACGACTCCAGATAGACTCTTCATGTACAAATCTAGATCCTAGTCATGATTTTTCTTTAAAACACAAAATCAGTAAACTGTTATTTTGCCTTTGTAAGGCAGCAGATTGTCTTTCCACAGCCAGACTCCTCGCTCTTTAAGCTCTCAGTTTATTTCTTTCTCTATCACTTTCTCTCTTAAACCTTTGTAGGATCACGGGAATATCGTCTGGTTGTTTTGACCTCTGACCTTTGACCCTGCTTTACTATTGGCTGCTTGTAATGTCGGTGATGTAGAAATTGAAGCTTGTTCGACTGTTGAATTCATTACAAATCAGTCTGGGTCGGAGTGTCAGCCAAATGCCTGAATAAAGCAGACAATGTAAATGCAACAGAGATGATGTTATCAGTAGGTTTCTATTGGGAATCACAGCAGGAGCTTTGATTCCTATAGATCAATGACTAATAATGATAATACTATAATAAAACTGAATTTATATAGTACCCTTTGTACATAAAATGCAGCTCAAAGTGCTTTAAAATAAATAGAAAATAAGACAAATGAAGGTAAAATAGAATAGGAGTGAGAGAAAAACAGATAGATTTAAAACGTTAGACAGTTTAGAAATCATGTAAAACATAAGAGTTAAAACACAGTGAGACAGAAACAGAAAATTAGCAGATTACGTTATCTTGGAAAAATTGTAAAAAAAAAAAACAAGCTTTCTGTCAATAGTTGTGTTCTACTTGGATAGGAACTATTTCTTCTCAAAGACGCTCTGCCTTCTGAACCGGTGGAAGCTCCACAGAGCCAGAAGAATCCAAAAATAACTGCTGACAGAAAGCTCAGTTTTTTACAATTTTTTCAAGATAACACACTGACTGAGTATGATTATACTGTGAGCATCGTGTTTTGAAAAACAACGTTTATCATAGTTTTCAAAGACTGTTGTGTATGCCCCGAGGTTTCTATTGCAGCTAGAACCAAGTTCTGGTTTCTACTAATAGGGATCATGATGGAAAACATGTTATTTGGGCCCAGGGTCCAGAACACTGAATTATTCCTTTAATTAATGGCGACCTCCTGCTGCATCAGGAGGCGTAAATATACATTTCTAACCAATGAAACCATCAAATTTTTGAACAGTCCCGCCCCTCCGCACCCCTCCCATCTAATCAAACTGCCTTTCTCTCCCTGACTCATATTCCATTGGTTTAGACTTTTGAATGATCCCTCATTGCATTAAGCCCCGCCTAAACATCCTGTTTCAACAGGAAATACATCAAATCCAGGAAGTAAAGATGCTGTTTCATGGGGTCTTTAATGAGGAATCAATACAACGTCTGTTAATGTAACGTCCAAATTCCCATTAGTTCACCCTAACCCCCCCTGCTGTCTTGTCTGGTCTGTGTATAGAATTGAAAATCACCGAATAAAAATAATTATCACTAAAAAGAATTAAATGAAAAACAATTAAAGCACACACAGGACTCAAAGGAACAATGGCTCTTGCTATTTGAAGTAAATAAGTTTTATGTATTTATCTTGTATGTATAATACATCTGTGTGTGTGTGTGTGTGTGTGTGTGTGTGTGTGTGTGTGTGTGCGTGCGTGTGTGTGTGTGTGTGTGTGTGCGTGTGTGTGTGTAGGCCCCCTGCTGGCTGAGCTGCAGCGCTGCAGCGGTGCTGCTCCTGGTCCATCTCTCCCCGGTCGTCACCCAGTCGTCCTGCGATGCGTTCAGGGGCCACCCGGGGATTCCTGGGATCCCGGGCACCCACGGGTCCAACGGCAATAACGGCCCCAAGGGAGAGAAGGGAGACCCGGGTAAATATCTACACGATATTTTGTGCTGATATTCAATATCTTTAAATTTGACCATTTTCATGCCAAAAATGTGATAAAAGATTTAGTTTTTCCCCAAAATGTTATTCTCTTCAGGGTGGAAAAGCCTCTGAAACAGCATTTAGAGCATCATGGGACACTAAAACTCTGATTTTTAATAAAAGGCCAATATCGGCCCCATGTATCGACAAACAAATATATTGGTCTATCCAGGGTTTTTATAGTTTTTGATTTTTCATTAGTTTTCATTTTTATATAGTTTTCAATTGTTATTTTAATTTCAGTTTAGTTTTGGTTTTCAGTGTGTGGTTTGGTAGTTTTTATTTAGTTTTAATTTTTTGCAAATGTTTTAGTTTAGTTTTAATTTAGTTTCAGTTCTAGTTTTAGTGTTTTTTGGCAGGATGGTGTTTTTAAAGGTGAAGTGACAGAAGTTCAGAACAGGTGTTTTGTATGTTGAGAGAAGCTCAGAGGGACACAGAGAAGAGGAGAGAAGAGAAGAGGAGAGAAGAGAAGAGACGAGGAGAGGAGAGAAGAGAAGAGAAGAGAAGAGAAGAGAAGAGAAGAGAAGAGAATAGAAGAGAAGAGCGTCTTCAGCCTGTCCAACAGAAAACTGTACATGCTTACAACAAACAATAAATCATGAACTTATTTTAAATTGTATGTACTATGTATATAAAATTTATGCACTTATGATTTACATCTTCAACAAAAAATATATTTTTATGATATTTCTTTTTGTTTTATGTCAGTTTCATTTTTATTTTTTTCAGTTTACTACAACATATTTAACACATATTTTATGCACTTATTTATAATGTTTTTTATTATGTGAAGCATGTGCAATATGAATAAAGTTTTACTGACTTACCTGGTTTTTGTCTTAGTTTCAGTTTTATTTTATGACTCTGGCTGACTCTTAACAAATGTGTCCTGTGTTGTGTGAGCAGGAGAGACGGGGGGGGGCGACCGGGGCCAGAGGGGGCCGCTGGGCGTACTGGGCGCCCCGGGACGTCCCGGTCTGAAGGGGGACGCCGGCGGGTCGGGGCCGCCGGGCCCCCCGGGCCCACCGGGGGAGAAGGGACAATCCGTCGGCGGCGCCACCAACCAGCAGAAATCCTTCTTCTCCTACAAACATATGTCTCCGCAGATCCCAGAGAACGACGCTCCCATGGTCTTCGACAGGTCAGCGCTTCTGAAGGAGAACACCGGTGTTTTCCTTCCTTCCTTCCTTCCTTCCTTCCTTCCTTCCTTCCTTCCTTCGCCCAACCTCCAGGAAGTCAAATAGGTTACATACACACTGCAGCTAAATACAGTTGTCTCTCCTCATTGGAGCATAAGAAAAGATCAGATAAGATAAGATGAGATAAGATAAGATAAGATAAGATAAGATAAGATAAGATAAGATAAGATCAGATAAGATCAGATCAGATCAGATCAGATCAGATAAGATAAGATAAGATAAGATCAGATAAGATCAGATCGCACTTTATTGATCCCCTTGGGGAAATGCAGGTGCCACAGCAGCAACTGGCGGACAATGCCAAAGAAGTCAAGTATGTGTCAAGTACAAGGTAATAAAATAAACTAGGTACTGAAATAAAATAAAGGTAATGTACATAATATACAACAATAGAGACAGTGCAAATAAATACAAATTAATCCTGTAAAGTTCACACACACTCACTACCTGAAACATTCAGGTACTGATACTGAGAATTTGAGAGCGGTTTTCAAATTCTCTATCAGTCTGTTTCCTCAACATTGCAGTTGCTCCTAACAGTTCTGTGGTCTTGAGGCCAAATTTCTTTCTTTTTTTTTTTTATTTAACCTTTATTTAACCAGGCAGGTCAATTAAGAACAAATTCTTATTTAGAATGACGGCCTGGCAAGAGGACACAGTGAAGAACACGGTGGAGAACACGGTGAAGAACACGGTGAAGAACACGGTGAAGAGAAGAACGTGGTGAAGAACATGGTGAAGAACGTGGTGAAGAAGAACACAGTGAAGAACACGGTGAAGAACACGGTGAAGAACACGGTGAAGAACACGGTGGAGAACACGGTGGAGAACACGGTGAAGAACACGGTGAAGAGAAGAACGTGGTGAAGAACGTGGTGAAGAACGTGGTGAAGAACGCGGTGAAGAAGA
Source organism: Centroberyx gerrardi (assembly GCF_048128805.1). Lineage (NCBI taxonomy): Eukaryota > Metazoa > Chordata > Actinopteri > Beryciformes > Berycidae > Centroberyx > Centroberyx gerrardi. The sequence continues at coordinate 34,773,083 of NC_136001.1, forward strand.
ACACAGTGAAGAACGTGGTGAAGAACGTGGTGAAGAACGTGGTGAAGAACGTGGTGAAGAACGCGGTGAAGAAGAACACAGTGAAGAACGTGGTGAAGAACGTGGTGAAGAACGCGGTGAAGAAGAACACAGTGAAGAACACGGTGAAGAACACGGTGAAGAACACGGTGAAGAACACGGTGAAGAGGAGAACGTGGTGAAGAACGTGGTGAAGAACGCGGTGAAGAAGAACACAGTGAAGAACACGGTGAAGAACACGGTGAAGAACACGGTGAAGAACACGGTGAAGAACGCGGTGAAGAACGCGGTGAAGAAGAACACAGTGAAGAACACGGTGAAGAACACGGTGAAGAACACGGTGAAGAACACGGTGAAGAGGAGAACGTGGTGAAGAACGTGGTGAAGAACGCGGTGAAGAAGAACACAGTGAAGAACACGGTGAAGAACACGGTGAAGAACACGGTGAAGAACACGGTGAAGAGAAGAACGTGGTGAAGAACGCGGTGAAGAACACGGTGAAGAACACGGTGAAGAACACGGTGAAGAACACGGTGAAGAGGAGAACGTGGTGAAGAACGTGGTGAAGAACGTGGTGAAGAACGCGGTGAAGAAGAACACAGTGAAGAACACGGTGAAGAACACGGTGAAGAACGCGGTGAAGAACGCGGTGAAGAACGCGGTGAAGAACACGGTGGAGAACGCGGTGGAGAACACGGTGGAGAACACGGTGGAGAACACGGTGGCAGCAGATGAAGCAGAATGTTCCTGTGACCGCAGCACAGCCAGGCTGATAGAGAACCTTCCAGTCAGAGTTTCAGTTCCTCTCCCAGTTTCATCTATTTCTGCTATTTTCCGAGCGATCTCCACATGTAAAGACTTTTAGAAAGGAATATTTGCTGAAGTTCACCATGCAGGGTGTGTGTTCCCACCATGCAGGGTGTGTGTTCCCACCATGCAGGGTGTGTGTTCCCACCCTGTGTGTTCCGAGCAGTTTATGTGAACTCTGCAGTGTTTCCCCCTTTAGTTTGTTTGTCCAGATGAGAACAATGACCTTTGAACTCTGGTGGCACCAAATAACGACCTGAATGTGCAGTTTGTTAGGAGTCAGAATGCAATCTGAACTGACTGCAGAGATCATAGGTCACTAAATGGGAATGGGTGTAAACGATGTGTTTAATATTGTTAATATTGTTAATGATGCTATGGATGGTGTTAACAAGTCACTGTTTAATATTGTTATCTAGTGAATGTGTTGGATGCTGTCCACCAGAGGTGGGGACTCGAGTCACATGACTTGGACTCAAGTCAGTTTGAATAGCTTGAGACTTGACTTGATGCATGAAGAGAAGACTTGAGACTTGACTTGACTTGGGTTCTGGTGACTTGGGACTTGACTCTGACTTGTACTTTGATGACTTGAAAAGGTTTCTAAAGTCTTGACTTGAGATCTTGTGTTTGTGTAAATGACTTAGATTGAAAGTGATGAGATTTGTTCCAGCGGACGACTGAATTTAAATTGTGTTTTCTGAATTTGTATGGAATGATTGAATTTATTGAAGTTGAAACTGATTATAGAAATCAAACTCATGATGCTCTTACCAAGTTTTTATCCTATTAAAACCATATTGCATTGAAAAGTCCTAGATATTTAGTTTTCTTTAAGATATTAAATTGATACTGGACTCTTGATTTGTTCTGACTTGACTTGCTGTTCTACATTTAGACTTGAGACTTGACATTAATGACATGGACTTGACTTGGACTCAATTTAGTAATCTACAGACTTGGGACTTGACCTGAGACTTGTGCCTCAAGACTTGAGACTGACTTGGGACTCGAGCAAAGTTGACTTGGTCACCCCTCTGTTTTTTATGTTGCACACCATTTTCTGCACCGGCTTTACGAGCTGAATTCCCCTCGGGACAGGCAGCACAGTGTGTCGTGTATCTAATGAACAGCAGAAACGCCTCAGAAATCATCTTTAAGAAACTGAAACACTGTTTGTTTAAACCAACAGAGAGATTCAGTCGGACCTGGAGCCCGAGTTGGCAGGAGACCCGCTGCCAGGTGGAGTGTTCACATGTAAAGTCAAAGGCGTCTATTTCTTCACCTACCACATATCAGCCAAGAGCCAGGTGGGTCCGAACGGTGTTTCATCTGTTTTCCCCTTTCCGTTCCCCCTTCACCGCGACACCGTGAGCCAGATTTGACCAGAAGTGAGACGCTTCACTCACTTCTTTATTGAGCAGTATATAAAAGGAAGTAAAAGTTGTGAAATTTTAACCTTGAAGAGTTACGAAACCTCAAACCCAAATCTGTGCAAAGCCTGACATCTAATGGTGAAAAGCATGTTACTGAAATGTCCATCTGCTATTGGCTGATCTTTGGTGCCAGGTGATGATGTCAGCACCTGTCGTAGGAGGTGACATCACCTTCTATATAACTATAAGGTTAAAAACTGTCTGTTTCTCATCTGCACTTAAAACCACTGTTGTACAGCCGTTAGATCTGTGTGTCGTTGCCATGGATGTGCCAAGAGAGAATTTGTTCTTTATAGAGACACTAGACAGTCTGACAGCTGAGAGGGAAACAGAGGAGAGGAGACAGAGGGAGGTCAGAGGTCAGAGGTCAGAGGTCAGGGCCTGCAGCTGGTAGAGATTCAGTGTCTTGCTCAAGGACACTTCAAACACTTCAGACTGATCTCAACATGATCTCATAAAAACTCGTGAGATGAGTTACTGTGGACACAAAGTATGAGAAAATTATGTTCCTCCGATTCTGAACATTTTCAGATGCAGGTTGGCTAACGGTTAAGTTTAGGCAACTAAAACATCTTGGTCAAGGTTTGGGAAAGGCTTTGGTTAAATAAGAAAAACCGTCGCTACAAATTACATTTTAGATTTAAACTTCATAATATCTCAGGTGCATCTGAAGCTGCATGTTATCAGATAATTGAATTCTGAATATCCATACGACTGTATGTTGTTATCATCTAGGTGTGTCTGAGGCTGATGAAGGAGGCGGTGAGCGAAATAAGCTTCTGCGATTCGTCGGAGGGCTTCCTGGTCACAGCCGGCTCGGCGGTGCTGGAGCTGGACGCGGGACAGACCGTCTCGCTGCAGACCACCAGGTACAACAGCATCGTCCCGAACCACGACAGCGCCAGCCACACCTTCACCGGCTTCCTGCTCTTCCCCACCAGCTAGAGAGCTAGCTCCGGTTCTGTTATGGGACGGGGATCCACGCTTAGGTCTATCCTTCAGCTATATCTGTCTGTTAACAACCTGAGGCTGCATATCATTAAAAATATTCACTATTTAGCTCTAGAGCTTCTAAACGTTCTCATTTTTTCCACTTTTGAAATAATGCTAGTCGCCTACTATCACTCAACATAGTGAATGCTAAAGTGTTAGCATGGAGCTAACAATAATGTAGCATACTTCTTCAAAGATTTCAGTTTTGGATCATTTACATTCTCATAAACATTTGTCCGCAGCTGTGATTGGTCAGCAGGAGAGAAGGAACAGTGTTAAAGTTTTTTTTCAGTCTTCAACACTTTACAGCAACAGCAAACAGATGTCAACTGGGAATTACAACCTTCTGCCACTTCCCATCTCTCATCTGAGGTGACTCCAAGTTTGATTGATAGTTTTTATTATTATAATAGGCAGCAAAGATGCAGCAAAATATGACAGAAATCCATTTGGAAACCAACTATCCCTAAGAAAGTCACATTAGGGGAGCGTTCATCTCTTATGTAAGCTGACATCAAATCATTTAGCAGATAATATCTTTTCAGTCGTCACTCCAGATATTTATGCCATGTTCACGTCACGTCAGATTTACTGTAAACATGAAATACAGCAGGTCACATCTGCCCCCTAGTGGTGATTACAAGTAAGACATGTGGGAGTTTTCTGTCACAGACGGCAACATGGCAGCAAATCCACCGATGTTGGCAGTCCAAGATAATAAAAATCTGAATTATGAGTTATATTCACAGCAATCTCTACGAACCAGTAATCCCTTAAAATAATCTTACATCTACATTAATTCATGGAAAATCGATTTAAAATGAGTTAAGGGAGTTATTAATGGAGGAGATCCCATCAAAAAACCCTTAAACTCCCCTTAATGTGTGACTGCTTACTTTCTAATTTAATGTAAAATTCAGGGAGACAGGAACTTTCCATTAATAGCTCATTAATAACCTGTAAACCTGCACAAAAGACATGAAAAATCCCTTAATTTCTAGTGTCTCTGTGAATCAAGCCATGAATAAATCCCTGATGATACTAACTTTACTTTATTAAAGCTGTTATTTTTTTCATTTAATTAATGTTTATGTAATGAGAAATTAAGGACATTTCAGGGATAAAATTAAGGGGTTTGGTTTGGTAGTGAATACAATTAACTGCACCAACAAAAAAACAAGCAATATTTCTGCTGCTGTTCATATGGTTGATTTTGAATTCATGAATAAAGATTATTTTGGATGTGGGTTTTTAATCTGATATGATGTGAATGTTGCATAAAACAAACTGGTGACGACATGAGCATCTAAACAATCACATGCTTTTAACAGAATTAAACAAAAATGTTTTACTTAACTGCTAAATACTTGCATTTAGTAAAATAAATGTACTATTTTAAAAATGAATTAAAAAGATAAAGTGTAATTTTCAGATTGCTGTTCATACAGGCAGCTGCCATGTGGAAACATCTGTGCATCAGGCTGGACAAGTTAGCATCTTCTTTTAAATAAAGTTTAAAAAAAACATTTTCACATTTTTGTGTTTTTATATTTTGTCATGTCATCCTTAAGGAGGGAACGTGACACATAGCGCCTCCTGCTGGTTGTGTTCATTCCTGAGAAAGCCCCCATGCATTTTCCCAGTGACAAACACAAAATAATTTCTAATGGAGACTTTACTGCATGGACTTCAGAACAGTCTTTATTCTGAATAGATTCAGTGAGTGAGTTCTACCTGAACAGACATTTTCTTTTATAAGTAGGGTTATAAATAACTTCATTACAATTAAACACTGTCAAAACTGTATTTTGCCTTTAGCAGGACTGGTCAGACTATTCATATCAGTCTTCATATAGACAGCAGACATGTGTCACTCTAGATATAGAAATTCAACAGACGCTTGTTAGTTAATAAAGTGTAAATCTGTAGCAAGCAGCTAGAAGCAGAGAGCAGCTGAGTCAGCTTGTTGTGGTGTGGCTGTAGATCCATTCAGTAACGTTCTCAGTAAAAGTGAATAGTGTGATAAGGTGGATTTGTTTCTGAACTGTCTTGTCTTTACACTAGTCTCTACTCCAGAACAAGGTGCACGGGACGGGCAGGTAACGACGGAAAAGAACAGAATCCAGCAACACTTACAGTGCTGGGAACAAACGTTTATTAGTAAAAACCGACGCGTTTCGGCTCGTGGCGTTCATCAGGGTTTATGAATAATATGAATGATAAACCCTGAGGAAGGCCATGAGCCGAAACACGTCGGTTTTACTAATAAACGTTTGTTCCCAGTAGGCTGCTGCAAGTTCTGTAGCTTGAGAAGAGCCGACTCAGCTCCGTGAAGGAAGTCACTTCACCTGAAAGCCTTCATGGAGCGAGGCTGGCGGTACCAAACTCAAAATCCAAAGATACCGTAAATCCTCTAATAGTGGCCTGTAGTCAATTAAAAGCCGGGTCTCCGATAATGGCCGGGGGCGTGGTCGACACGAACAAATAAAGACCGGCCTCAAATACAGGCCGGGGGAAAAAACAAAGGAAACAAGACTAGGTCAAAACCAGTATAAGGCTGGACCGTGTCCGTCTCCTCTCTCCGCCGCTGTCCTCTCCACCGCGCCCACGGCCCGCATTGATCCTCCCAATCCAAGCCGAGATCCGGCCGAGATTTTGGCGGGGGTCCCGACGCCGATGTGTCACCAGGCGTCCGGACCCCCGCCAAAATCTCGGCCGGATCACCGGGAACACATCGGCGCCCAGGTTCAGTTAGCTTCAGTTAGCTTCAGCTTACATGCAAACAACGGTGGATACCGGTAAACTCCTGGTGCCTGTGTGTAACTGTAGTTTGTAACTGTAGTTTGTAACTGTAGTTTGTAACTGTAGTTTGTAGTAACGTACAAGTGCCACAAGACGGCTTGGCCGGCGGAAGTCTCTGGAGCGTGCCGTCGTCGATTACCGTAATTATCGTAATGTATTGCAGTAACAAAAAAACGTCTACCTAACGTACCGTAACAGAAGCAGATCAGAAAACAAGGAGGCTTCGTACTAAAATATGAGCAAATATACTTATCAAACAGAGGGAATTAGAAATAAAGGCCTGTCTCTAATATAAGCTGCTTCCAATAAAGGCCTGGTACCCTCTGCAGTCGAGGTAAATAAAGGCCCGGGCCAATATTAGAGGATTTACGGTAAAACAAGCTGCAAAGACTCAAAAACTTACAAAAGATGGAAGAATTGTCAGCACTCTCCAAAATAATAATCATCACACTGTAACATGCTGCATGTTCACTGTAGCTGCGGGAGTCAAACACAGTCAGCCAGTTATTCTCCACATTTCTGCAGCTTTATGAAACTGATAGCTGCTTTCCTCGGCTCTGATTGGCTGAGCTGGGTTGTAAAACACATGATAAACACACACCTGTGACCGCATAACAGTAAACCCCAGCTGAAAACCAATATATTTGTATATTATATTGTATGGTATAGTAGTTTTGTGGATGGATTCAGGTACAAATCTTGATATTTTACTGCATTAATGCTCAGTACAGAAATAATAAATAAACACACACCTGTAACTGCATAACAGCTATTTTACATATTAATGCATTAAGAATCACCACTTATTCTAATGCCAACCAATATAGTTTGATTACCGTTTAACATTGGAGTATTAATATCATTATTCACTCATTACCGATTAGAAATAAAGCTGTAATGTGTTTTGAACTGTGTGTATGTAATGTAATGGAAGTGTATGAGCCGCATACTACAGCAGCTCATTAATTATTAAACACAGTGTCAGGTAGCAGAGACACAGCTGTCACTCTGCTTTCTTTTCTTTTCATTCCTCAGTGTCTCAGTAAAACCCCAGAGGGCGTTCTTTACTGTGACTCTTTTTTTATTTATTATTTTTTTTATTGAACATTTATCGAAGCGGTTCCGGCCGACTGGCGTGAAGAATCTGTTTTTCGAGGCGGATCTGGTCAGGAAGGAAAGAAAGCAGCATGAAGACCAGCAGAAACGTCCCAGAGCAGCAACATGCAGTCGGTAAAGTCTTCTAGTCCAGCGGTTCTCAACGTGGGGTCCGGGGACCACCAGGGGTCCTTTAAGGGGTTCCAAGGGGTCCCCAGTAAATTGATGAATTGTTAAACTTCAGCATTATTTCATTTACAAGAAGTTAACACGATTAGAGAATGTAGAAGAATGACTGTTCTGATCATAGTTTCTCTGTTATCTCTCTACCTACAATACAGACAGTCATGGAGTTCTGGACAAAATCATATCTGACAATAAAAATATTCTCAGATTTGTGTCCGAGAGACAAAATATCATCAAATGTGGGTCTGTGGCCCTAATGTGGACTGAATTAGGGGTCCTTGATATGAAAAAGGTCCACCAGTCTGACCTCAGAGCAGCAGGTTCACAGTTCAAAACCCATTTAAATCTTCATTAGACGCCTCCTGCTCCTCCAAGTCATTTCCAGTCTGTGCAGATTGCAGTCATTAGATTCAGTTGCATTAGATGAAACTTTAATGATTACAGTCATAAATGTCATTTTACATTTTACACATTATACTGGTGCTAAATTCTACGCTAATATTGAATAATATGCTTTCCAAACAGAAAATGATCTAATTATCTGGAGAAAACGTTAGATAAGATATACTGACATGAATAACTTATGATGATAAAGAAGAATAAATGTCCTGAATGGGCTCCCATAGTGATCAGCGCCTCCGGCTGCAGGGGGCGGGGCTTCAGCCCAGAGCGTCAGCAGCTGATTGGACGCTGAAGACTCCGTTCCTGGCATAGAAAGTGTTCTTCACCACCGAAGATCTGCCGCTGGCCGGACTGCTGTAGTCCAGACTGTAGTCCCCTGTACACATAGAGCCGGTTACACTAGATCAGACTGTAGTCCAGACTGTAGTCCCCTGTACACATAGAGCCGGTTACACTAGATCAGACTGTAGTCCCCTGTACACATAGAGCCGGTTACACTAGATCAGACTGTAGTCCAGACTGTAGTCCCCTGTACACATAGAGCCGGTTACACTAGATCAGACTGTAGTCCAGACTGTAGTCCCCTGTACACATAGAGCCGGTTACACTAGATCAGACTGTAGTCCAGACTGTAGTCCCCTGTACACATAGAGCCGGTTACACTAGATCAGACTGTAGTCCCCTGTACACATAGAGCCGAGTACACTAGATCAGACTGTAGTCCCCTGTACACATAGAGCCGAGTACACTAGATCAGACTGTAGTCCAGACTGTAGTCCCCTGTACACATAGAGCCGGTTACACTAGATCAGACTGTAGTCCCCTGTACACATAGAGCCGAGTACACTAGATCAGACTGTAGTCCAGACTGTAGTCCCCTGTACACATAGAGCCGGTTAAACTAGATCAGACTGTAGTCCCCTGTACACATAGAGCCGAGTACACTAGATCAGACTGTAGTCCAGACTGTAGTCCCCTGTACGCATAGAGCCGGTTACACTAGATCAGACTGTAGTCCAGACTGTAGTCCCCTGTACACATAGAGCCGGTTACACTAGATCAGACTGTAGTCCCCTGTACACATAGAGCCGGTTACACTAGATCAGACTGTAGTCCACATAGAGCCGGTTACACTAGATCAGACTGTAGTCCCCTGTACGCATAGAGCCGGTTACACTAGATCAGACTGTAGTCCACATAGAGCCGGTTACACTAGATCAGACTGTAGTCCAGACTGTAGTCCCCTGTACACATAGAGCCGGTTACACTAGATCAGACTGTAGTCCAGACTGTAGTCCCCTGTACACATAGAGCCGGTTAAACTAGATCAGACTGTAGTCCCCTGTACACATAGAGCCGAGTACACTAGATCAGACTGTAGTCCAGACTGTAGTCCCCTGTACGCATAGAGCCGGTTACACTAGATCAGACTGTAGTCCACATAGAGCCGGTTACACTAGATCAGACTGTAGTCCCCTGTACGCATAGAGCCGGTTACACTAGATCAGACTGTAGTCCCCTGTACACATAGAGCCGGTTACACTAGATCAGACTGTAGTCCACATAGAGCCGGTTACACTAGATCAGACTGTAGTCCCCTGTACGCATAGAGCCGGTTACACTAGATCAGACTGTAGTCCCCTGTACGCATAGAGCCGAGTACACTAGATCAGACTGTAGTCCACATAGAGCCGGTTACACTAGATCAGACTGTAGTCCAGACTGTAGTCCCCTGTACACATAGAGCCAGTTACACTAGATCAGACTGTAGTCCACATAGAGCCGGTTACACTAGATCAGACTGTAGTCCAGACTGTAGTCCCCTGTACACATAGAGCCGGTTACACTAGATCAGACTGTAGTCCAGACTGTAGTCCCCTGTACACATAGAGCCAGTTACACTAGATCAGACTGTAGTCCAGACTGTAGTCCCCTGTACACATAGAGCCAGTTACACTAGATCAGACTGTAGTCCACATAGAGCCGGTTAAACTAGATCAGACTGTGGTCCCCTGTACACATAGAGCCGGTTACACTAGATCAGACTGTAGTCCAGACTGTAGTCCCCTGTACGCATAGAGCCGATTACACTAGATCAGACTGTAGTCCCCTGTACGCATAGAGCCGGTTACACTAGATCAGACTGTAGTCCCCTGTACGCATAGAGCCGGTTACACTAGATCAGACTGTAGCCTCCTGTAGGGACATAGACCTGGTTAAACTAGATCAGACTGTAGTCTCCTGTAGGGACATAGACCTGGTTAAACTAGATCAGACTGTAGTCTCCTGTAGGGACATAGACCTGGTTAAACTAGATCAGACTGTAGCCTCCTGTAGGGACATAGACCTGGTTAAACTAGATCAGACTGTAGTCTCCTGTAGACATAGAGCTGCTTAAACTAGATCAGACTGTAGTCCCCTGTAGACAGATAGACCTTTTTAATCTAGATCAGACTGTAGTCCCCTGTAGGCAGATAGACCTTTTTAATCTAGATCAGACTGTAACCCCCTATAAAAAGAGGTTGACCAGTTTAATCTAGATCAGTTTAATCTAGATCAGACTGCAGTGCCTCCGTCTCACCCAGCCTCCACCCGTACTCCCAGGACGACAGCAGAGGGAAGTCGAACTTCTCCTCCGGTCTCTTCTGGCCACGCCTCTGCAGGTACAGGCTCCGCCCCTTCCCCTGCACAAGATGTTAGTATTAGTTTAAATACGTTCTTTAATTAGACAGTAAACACTGCAGACTTATGGGAATACTGAGGCAATATGACAGAGAAACATGAAATATACACACAAGCACATGCGCTCCAAAACAGAGATGAGAAGCCTTTTGTTTTAACCCCTTGTACACTGACTTTTCTTGACTTTACCCTTAAATATCCCCTTAAGTAGCTTCAAAGTTGGGGAAAAAAAAAAATCCTCACTGTACAACAACATCACATCCATATTCTGTATCTGCTCGTTCCAACTCTTTCTTGAAGCTCTAGCTGCTGATATTGAATGAAATATTCAAATACAAGACGCCATGTTTTTCTGGCTGCACCATTACATCAAATGGAAAAAAATCTAGATGTTTGTGCATCATTTTATACACATCTCCCTGTAATTCAGCCTGACATGTTTGGTGTCTTTGGAAAACTTGTTATCTTGACTAGAATTTAAAATAAAGTTCAGTGCTGCTGTAGTTCTGTGGGTTTGAACAAAGCTTGGCCGTGCAACCTGCGATTGTAATGATGGAGCCAGTGGGGGGGGGGCGACAGGGAAGAAGAGGCTAACCTTATATTTAAAATTTAGATTTAATGAGTTTTCATTTCAAGCATCAAGGCAATAAAAACTGGAAGAGTGTGCAGACTGTTTCTATCGGCTGTACTTCTGGACGACAAACAGGAAAAGTGTTGCTGTAGTGAGACAGATGAATAGTGGCAGTGTGTACATGTTGTGCAGCCTGGTACAGAGTCTGTCTGGTCTGAGGGGAGACCGGCCTCATCAGCCCCCCCGCCCCCCCCACAGGAGGAGGAGGAGGAGGAGGAGGAGGAGGAAGCTCCCTCTGCTTCTCTGGTGCCTTGGTAACCGGTGGCAGGACCGTCCTGGGGGGCGGAGCACTGAAAAACACTGCTGCATCATCACCATTCATAAAACATTACAGATATAACTTATAAGAATTAGAAGTACAAGTTGTTGTATGTTTATACCTAATTAACCTTCTCAGTGGGACAACCTCTGATAGATAATACCCCCCCCCCTTACACACACACACACACACACACACACACACACACACACACAGTGGAGTTCAGTGCTACAGCAGTGAGTGGCGTCTCAACACATTTCAACACGAAGGCTAAAAAGCTAAAAAACAAAACCGAACACAGCTTCATTATTCCAGGCTGCTGACAGCTGTTGATTGAGCTCATAAATGAGAGTTTAATTTGGACAAACAGGGAGAATCTACAGCGTCTCAGTCAGGGTGGACGGGACGCTCTGCTCCGCTCCGCTCACACACCGCAGCGGCTCAAAGTGACTCGTTCTCCTCACCGGCTCGGCCCCGGCGGGCGGGGTCTGAAGCAGGACGGGTACAGAGAGGCGTAGCGGCTCTTCCAGGCCAGACGGCTCAGCATCTCCTTCTGGATCTGCTCCCTGTAGCAGTTCTGACTCTGAGTGGTCAGCAGGCCGCGCATCTGCTGGGACAGAACCAGAACCAGAGGGGTGACCGAGTCCACTTCACTTGAGTCCCAAGTCAGTCTCAGGTCTTGAGGCACAAGTCTCAGGTCAAGTCCCAAGTCTAAATGTACTTTATTATTACTAAATTACGTCCGAGTCAAGTCCAAATCATTAATGTCAAGTCTCAAGTCTAAATGTAGAACAGCAAGTCAAGTCAGAACAAATCAAGAGTCCAGTATCAATTTAATATCTTAAAGAAAACTAAATATCTAGGACTTTTCAATGCAATATGGTTTTAATAGGATAAAAACTTGGTAAGAGCATCATGAGTTTGATTTCTAGAATCAGTTTCAACTTCAATAAATTCAATCATTCCATACAAATTCAGAAAACAGAATTTAAATTCAGTCGTCCGCTGGAACAAATCTCATCACTTTCAATCTAAGTCATTTACACAAACACAAGATCTCAAGTCAAGACTTTAGAAACCTTTTCAAGTCATCAAAGTACAAGTCAGAGTCAAGTCCCAAGTCACCAGAACCCAAGTCAAGTCAAGTCTCAAGTCTTCTCTTCATGCAGCAAGTCAATTATTCTCCACCTCTGATAATAACAATAAGGAACTCAGTTTGCTCACTTTATTAGTCTGATATAAATCCTTAAAAGACTAAATTCACATCATCAGTATTATCCAGTTCCTCCAGGAATTTGTCATTTTGCGATCACAATAATAGAAATTCAACTAATCCCCACAATATTTGCGAGAACTTGCAATTTTGCAAAATTACCATAATTTTACCACATGAAATTAATTTTTTAAACTGTCCCTACATCATACAGTCGTTTTTTTCTTTGCTATCTGCTTCACTTGTGACAGAATCTCTCAAACTCTCTGCATGCAACAAAACCATAAGAGGATATTCATTAAGACGCAGAAGAAGAGTTTGTATCCCACCGTGTTATAAAGTGTGAAACTCCCAAACTCAAACATGCAAATCCAGAGTGTGTTGACGAACCTTCAGCCGTCCTGATGCTGCTGATCTGAGACGAGCTGCGGGTCAGGTGACACACTGCAGGGAACATGAGAGCAGCAGCTACTGTAGGAAGTCACACACACACACACACACACACACACACACACACACACACACACACACACACACAGACCCTATCCTATTCCACCACCACTACACCTTACCCTAATGTAAACCTGACTCTAAACCCTAAACCCCAAACCCTAATTCTAAACCAGTGTTAACTTTAACTCTTTCCTAAAGCTAATCCAAATCCTAATTTAAACCTGACATGAAACAAATCCTAACTCCCCCGCCTCCCTCCCCATCTGTGTGTCTTGCATCCCAAACAGCTCCATTGTGAGCAAATATTTATATTTTGCTCTTATCCAGAAGGATTTATGCAACAGAAGAATAACCTTCAATTTCCAGATCACCAACACTGCAACAAACCAACAGGAAGGAGCGAGTGTGGAAGTAATGAATTACATTACAACAGTAACTGAGTGGCTGCAGTGTGTATTTATACTTTTTGAGCACTTTTGGAAGTCAGTCATTTTATTTTTTTCAAATCACACCGCATCAGAACCTGGACAATCTGCATCAGACCTGCTACAGCCTGGGAAACATGAACTGAGTGTGAAGCGAACTGCTCAGAGTCCTCCATCAGAGCAGCCTGGTCTTCCATTCAGTTTGTTAGAGAACTGAACATGGTTTATAAAAATGTGCATTTATAGAATAAACAATAATCCAGATTAAGGGCGTTATGGGGAGAGATCCATGTTCTCTATAGCAAAGTGCTTCACCTGCCAATTTAACCTCATTTTCATTATTCTGTCTTCTGATCTCTTTCAACATCAGACAGGCAACATCTTTAGTGTCTTTTAAATCTCTTCTTAAAACATTCTTTTATCGGAAAGCTTTTATGAATGTTTGATATGTTGCTGTGTTTGATTATCCCACTTTGACAGTCTATATTTTTGGGTAACTTCATTTTATTCCCCTCTGTTTCATGATCTCTGTTTGTTTTTCTTTTGTTTTTAATTGTTGTTTTTTAAATTCTTTTTGGTAAGCACTTTGTAACTTTGTTAAGAAAAGTGCTATATAAATAAAGTTTATTATTATTATTATTATTGTTCAACCTGTTCAATTAAAGCAGTCAGCAGAACAGCTGCAGCAGGCGGGGAGCTGCTGTCCTCCATCACTCCTCCATCAGTTCCTTCCCATCATCAGACCTCCTCTGCTCCTCCTCTCCTCCTCCTCTCCTCCTCTCACTCTGTCCATCCATCAGCTGAGAGCCACCAGACTCTGATGCATGATTATTCTCAGAATGTCAGAATAATAATAATAAACTAATTTTCACGTGGCCCTAATCCTCTAATCCTCTTCTTTTGGTTTTATGTCCCTTTCCCTTTGTCTCTTCAACATTCCCAAGGTCAGCTGCTTCTCCCACTGCGCCCCGAAAATACAAACAGAAATACTGTCAACTGTTTCTTCTGTTGATTTCTCCGTACATCCTGTTCTCTCTGTTTTTAATTTCCCTGTTTTTAAACACACCGACTGGCTGCTGTGTTTCTTTCATCTTTCTTCTTCTGCCATCCTGTAAAGCACTTTGAGCTACTGTCCTTGTATGAAAGGTGCTCTATAAATAACAATTCATTATCATTATGCTCTTTATGTGCTTTGGTCTCATTATCTTCTCGTCTTTTTGATTTGCACTGAAAATAATGTAGTGCTGTTTGTTTCCAGCTGGTCCCAAATCTCCGAAAACGTGGCAGCAGATTTCCAAACAGGCGTTATTTGGATAAACTGACCACATGTTGGGAATCTACATGGTTACTTTCTCGCCTGAAAAAATATTAAAACTTAATAAAGTGACATATTAACAGTCGTAGAGCCAAAATTACAACAGCTTAAAATCCCCGCTATCGCTGCCGGCTGGTGCGAAATGCATTCTGGGATACTTGGCTGTATACTTCAGTGTGAACAGTCTGCTGGTAATGGCATACTTAATTTTATAATTTCAATCATTTAGTAGGCAGTATGCAGTACTCATTGAGTATGTAGTAGGCAGTATGTTAGTATGCGGTTCTGAACACAGCCAGTCTGATCCAGATCAGCTGTTAGTTGTTTTTAAAGTAACTCTGAGCTTTTTAAATGAGCTGCACTTTCCTTCAGGTTTTATACTCCTAATAATAATAATTTCACTTCTAGTCTCTACGTCTAGTTTCAGCAGAGTGACAGAGTTTCTACTTGAGGATATTCTGGGGTCAGAGGTCAGAGGTCAGAGGTCACAGAGCTACAGAGAGACGAGCGGCAGGAGGCTGAAGAACGTGACGCTGAATCTTTTATCTTTTGTTCCAGCTGATTTTAATTATCAAATGTACATCATCATCTCTGGGTGCAGTTTCACATTTACTAATACAAAATGACAGAAGAGAGAAGGTTTTTTTTTTCCCCCCCCATTACAAAATACTCTCATCCCTTGTGTATCAAAACTACCGCTGATTAGACGACAACAACAACAACAACAACATCCAGATTTGTCCAGGAACATTCAGGATTCAAACACAAACTGAACGTCTGAGTTTTCATCTGCGGCGCCGATCTGAAGCTTTCTGCTCCGAACCTCAGTCTGATCACTGAGACTGATATGACACACAGGAATCCTCTCACACTGAATTTCTGATAGTGTGTGTGTGTGTGTGTGTGTGTGTGTGTGTGTGTGTGTTTGCCAACACTTTTTGGGGTTTTTCAGCTTTCCTACCCTTTACTACACATGTTAAGTGAGAGGTTCCTGAAGAGAGTGAGTCCGGATATCAGCTGAGCCCGGCAGAGTCTGAACCAGAGGACCCAGCTGTCAGATCAGACCAGATCAGATCGGATCAGATCGGATCGAATCGGACCAGATCAGATCAGACCGGATCAGACCAGACCGGATCAGATAAGATCAGACCAGACCGGATCAGATCGGATCGGATCAGATCAGACCAGACCGGATCAGATCAGATCGGATCAGATCAGATCGGATCAGATCGGATCAGACCAGATCAGAAAGGATCAGACCAGATCAGAAAGGATCAGACCAGATCAGAAAGGATCAGACCAGATCGGTGCCACAGACCGTTAAATATCAGACTTCCTGTTTGCGGTGGAAAAGGTTCGACAGAAAAACGTCTGTGAAGCCAAACTGTCGGCGGCAGACATGATGAAGTCTGTTTTCTGTTTAACAGTCCAGGAAACAGCAGGGTGAAGTGAAGTGAAGACAGCTGATAGTTCATAATAATAATAATAATAATAGTCATCGATTCGTTATGGCAACATTATTGACGCACAGAATTGTGGGTAGTAAGGTTCAGGACGAAGAAAACAACGATAAACATCAGTAGTAAAGAAACACAAACAGTTTCCAGGAAAAAAAAAACCCAAAACTGTTCAAACTCCAAACTGCAGCTTCAGCTTCTCTCCTGCTTTAATAATTAAGACATAATTAAGACTTTAATCATTCTGTTTTGTTCACAGCACTTTATCGTTTTGTTGAGAAAGTGCTGTGGAAATGTAGTGATTATAAACAGCCCGTCTGAAAGCTCACCGGCTGCTTTCATTCTTTTACCTGCCAGAGAACAGAAAGCAGACGTGACAGACCAGTGAAACCAGTGAAACCAGTTGAAGGTTTACCAGCATTCAAACTGGTCATTTCCCTCCCTGGTTCATAACAAAACCAGACAGAAACCAACTCCCATTTTAGTGTTTTTCTGGTTTACAGCACTGTAACCTGAGGGAAAACGCTATAAAAACACAGATATTACTCTGAACCGTTTTAAGGAATGGAAGGTTTGTCTCCATTGATCAGCTGGTCCTGGTCCTGGTCCTGGTCCGACCTGAATCCAGTTTCCAAATCCAGTTTTAATTCTACGCAGCGCTGTGGAAACACCAGCAGTGACAGCAGGAGGGACATTCTCACCTAAAACCAGCAATCAGATCATTAATTTACCAAATCAAGTATAAAAACTATCGTCCAGTGCAAATTTGTCAATCGATAACATTTTCAGGGCAAAAATCAATAGAAGGGATCGTTTTTAAATCAGTCATCTCTCCCTCTCTGTCCTTTACTGACAGCTTCCGTTTATATATTTAACATTTTGGCTCTGATCTCTGATACGCTGCAAAAAAAAAAAAGAAAAAAAAAGTCGTCGTTTAAGAGTTTTGAGTCTTAAAATCTTCATTCGTTGATCTTCTCTGCTGTCTGAATCCTTTTCAGAGTCGCAGGGTTTTAAAATCTTATTTCTCCTAAAACAATTACTCATTTTTTCCTTTTTACATTTATTACATTTTATAATTTTTTTCTATTACTTGTTTCACTGCACTGCAAGTTTAAGATTTCAGATTTAAGCACTTTATTGACATGCAAATTTCCCCTATATTTGAGAATATTCCCCTAATTTGCAGTGCAGTGAAACAGCTGCAGCTCAATCTCATCCGCTCTTGTCAAGATGATGTCACCGGACTGAAGAAAATCCTCTAAACACTTGATCTGGATCGAACGCATCTGAAACTAGATTTCAAAACTGGATTAAGCGACTTGCTAAACTGGACTCTTGTTTTGTTTTTGTTTTTTGCAGCATAGCGAGTTTTCAGTTTAATTCAAACAAACAAAAATGGCACAGAAGCGTTGCAAGCCGCTCTCCCTCCCTCCCTCCCTCCCTCCATCCCTCCGTCCGTCCCTCCCGGTGCATCATGGGACGGTGACGTGGAAGGGGGAGCCGGGGACGTGCTCGTCGCCCCACTTCACCACCAGGACGTATCCGCCCCGCTCCTTCAGGACGTAGCTGACGTTGTACTGCAGGTTCCCCAGGTGTTTGACCAGGACCTCCTCACAGGGGAGCTGGGGGCCGTGGACACCCACCAGCAGCATGCTGGAGCCTGGGGGGGGGGGGGGGGGATCAATGATGATGATCAGTGATGACTTCTAACACAATGAGCATCATTTTATTCAGTTTTTGATGTTAGATGGTCCAAAGCCTGTAGAAGGAGCTGCTTACCATCTACCATTCAACTCCATTCAACTCTATCTGTATTTTTCCTATAATTAGAACTTAACTTTCCAGGAAACTTCCTAAGAAATTAACAGTTCCTTTCTCGGAAATTATTCGAAAATTGTGGACCCGGAAAATAAAGCGTTGCCCCTTCTTTGTTTTGCTTGTCTTCTCTGTCTTGTGTTTAACTGCAAAATAAATCAAATGAAGAGTGAAATAGAAGTGGAGCGGTGCTGACCGGCCTTGCTGCAGTCCAGGGAGAAGCTGCTCCTCTGTCCCAGGACGGCCCTGCTGAGTCCCGGGCCGCGGCTCAGCACCTTGCTGGCGTCGGAGGCGTCCCGCCGCGGCGCCGCGCTCAGCGCCGGGCCGGACGCCCGCGCCGCCACCGCCGCCGCCTCCACCGTCAGGGTCGACGTCTCGCTGGCGTTCGTCACGTTCACCAGCCGAGGACCTGAGAGAGGACAGGGAGAAAAAACACACACAGTGAACTTTATTAAACTTAACAGCTTCTCAGAAACAGTTTCACAAAGAGCAAAGAACAAGAAGTATGAAGAGAAAAACAGACATTACATAAAAACAAGGGATTACATAAAATATGTCAATAATAAAATAAGTCTGAGAATAAGTTCATGAACGTGACCTTTAAGTCAAAGTGAAATGAAAAATGAATTTTTACACCTTGTTAGCCAATTCCCCACATCATAAATTACATTACAATAAATTATAATGAATGCCAAAACATTTACAGACTTTTTAGATGCAAAGCAGCTCCTGTAAAGTAACTCATTCACTCTCTCTGTCTGTCTGTCTGCCCCCTAGTGGCCGAGACATGTCAGAGTCTCCAGAGACTCACTGGACCAGGATCCTTCACCAACATCACTTTTACTTTTCTTCTTTTCCTATACACCTGTTTCCATTACCAATATGGCGTTACCTGCATATTGGCGGGTGGTGAGATGCTTTAAACCATATTGGGGGGGGGGGGGGGGGGGGTAGAGAGCCGCCCCCCTGCAGCAGAGCAGTGCACAGCCATACCTGTGACTTTGGCCTTGAAGGGGCTTCCAGAGATGTGGTTGGGGCCTCCGTACTTGATGCTGAGCAGGTAGTTCCCCGGGGCCATGGGAGTGTACTGCACCTTGTAGCCCTCCGGAGCCTCCTGGCAGTCCATCTTCACCTTGGACGGGCCCTCGATGGTCACGGCCAGCGCCCCGGGGCCCGCCCTGCTGCTGTTGATGATGAACTCCGACTGCGTCCCTACAACACACACACACAGATTTTTGTTTTTGGGGTTTGTTTTTCACCCTGAGCCAGTCGCCAAAGCGCTTAAAACAATCTTTACTGATTAAACATCTAAGGTGCAAACTGAAGTTATCATGAGTGCAGTGCAGAGTCTGGCACATCGCCCTGTTTACCACTGCAATCCACTGGATAAACTGATGTTGTCACTGTTTTGTATTGAGATATATTGAATTTTGATACATCATCCATGCCTATTAAAAACTGCGTTCCAGGTAAGTTATAAATTAGTGTAGTTTACATTTATAACTCCAGTCTTATAATCTCCAGTCTCATCTACCTACTGTAATTCAGTTTGCATTCATCTACCTCAACCTTTATTAATCTGCCTAATACTGAGGCCTACACAGGCCAACATATTTACTAAATCATTTTTAATAGTAGTTTTGTGATATTGTTGATATATGTTGATGTACCACAATACACAGAGATGCAACACTAAATGTATCGTATCGTGGCTCAAGTATGGCGATAGCATCATGAAGTCTCTGGTGATCCCACCCCTAACACTGATCATTAACTGATAAACCGATCATTAATTAGGTCTATATGTCATCACTTCGGCTCCAGTGCATTGTGGGACTGCACACAATCTGGATTTGTTTATGTCTCACGTTGATAATTTAGGGATTCAGTAAAGTAGAATAAACTTCAGTTCTTAGATCACCAAAAGTACAAACAACCAACAGTGAGGAGGTCAAAGGTCAGACAGACAGGCGGGTCACTCTACCTGTCGTGCCTCTCTCCAGTCCGGCTCCGTACGCCGACACCAGACCGGGCTCTCCGGTCTGCCCCGGCTCCCCCACTCGGACCTGGAAGGGGCTTCCTGGGATGTGAGCGCCGTTGAACTTGACGTCGACGGAGTGCAGGCCGTTCTCTCTCGGGATGAAGCGCACCGCAAACTTCTCTGCAGACGGGACAGAGCGGGTCAGAGCAAAGACCAATGAAACCACAGCTGTACTTCCTTAATGTGATGTACTTCCTGTTGATATACATCAATAAGATATACCCCCACACACACACACACACACACACACACACACACCTCTCTCCAGTTCGGTCACAGCACACTCCTCCAGCGCTCCAGACGGACTGTGGACTTTGGCCTCCATCTTGCCCTGCGCTCCGTTCAGACGCACCGCAAAGGATGCTGGGTGATTCGCCTTCAGGCCCGACTCCTGCCGAGGTCAGCCAGACACACACACACACACGCACACACACACACACACACACACACACAGGGTCAGTGTAGAGGGATGGACGGTATAAATACAGGGAGGAAGTTAGGAAACACACTTCAAAACACACACACACACACACACACACACACACAAATACAGTCCATGGATAGAGAAGTTACGCAACACACTTCAAACACACACACACACACACACACACACACACACACACACACACACACACACACACACACACACAGGAGGGTAGCAGGTAGACAGGTAGCTTGTCCAGCTGCTCTGGAAGCAAAATGCCATTCTTCCGTTCCCTTCACCAGTTTCTATTCTAGTCTTTTCTACTGGACTCTACCTGGACTCTACCTGGACTCTACCTGGACTCTACCCGGACTCTACCCGGACTCTACCCGGACTCTACCCGGACTCTACCCGGACTCTACCTGGCTGCTGGCTCTTACCTGCGCTCCTGTTGGTGCCGCTGCAGCAGACAGAGGCAGACAGGTTACTAAGCAGAGGGAGAGACCATAACACTGTACAACATTATTCCTGTCTGTTAAACCTGTGTTTTACACTACGGAACACAACTGTAAACAGAGAAGTATTCTGAGTTAAAACTAAAACTGCTGTCAGTTTAATTGAAGGCCGTTGTGTCGCATCAGCAGCAGATTAGAATCCCATATAATATATATATATATACATATCTTATAATTATAAGAGAGAAACCTTTCTTACAATATAATCTCCAGAAAATTACATTCAGTTTAATATCACAAGATTAACAATACAGCTGCACCATCAAGTATTCAACTTCCTACATTTTTTACAAAGTGTTTATTATCTGACGCTCTGATTCTAATAATTATATCTCCCTGTATATGTGTTTTTATTAGTGTGTTTGTTATTTTTATTAGTGTGTTTTTAATGGAGGACTGTTGAAAGAGTTGCTAACTTGAGCTGAAAGAGATCCTAATAAAAATAAAAAGTAAATCATTTCCTCACAATCTGTATCATCTTTTAAATTGTTGATTAAAACTAATTTCTGTAGATTTCTATAGATCTATAGATACAAAAACTGACTGTGGACTTTGTACTTTACATTGTTACACCTCAAGTAAAAGTACTTATTCAGGGTATTTTCCTGAAGTAGTACTGCAGTAGTACTGCAGTAGTACTGCAGTAGTACTGCCTGCTCACTGTGCTGCTCCACAGGTAACAACAGGTTAATAAACAGGAATAAGCCTGTAATAGAGACTGAACAGACAGACTCATCTACAGCTACAGACTACAGACTACAG
>NC_136001.1:34812313-34819813 GCF_048128805.1 Centroberyx gerrardi
CAATATATAAATCAGTCCATTTTCCAGAGACACATGATTCATTGCCTCTTTATTATCTGCTCAGGAGGAACTGTTTTCTGTTGTAATCACTTGTTTTATACTCCTATGTGCTTTCTATTTGTCTTATTCTCATCTGTATCCTTCTCTTCTTTCATTGAATCTACTCCGTCTGCTCCTGTACCTCCCTGTCCATCTTCACACAGGACAGTTTTATAAAATTGATGACTCTGCTGTATTGATCTGTCCTCAGCAGGGACGTACCGGTGACGGTGCACTTGCTGGCGTCTCCGGTAGCCGTGGCTCGGACTCGGTAAGGCGAGGCGGGGATGTCGTCGCCGCCGTACTTTATGACGATGGTGTAGCGGCCCGCCCGGTCCGGGACGTACGACACCCGGTACGTACCGTCGCCGTTGTCGTGGATACTGGTCCGCTTGGGCTTACCGTCCTGGTCCTGAGGGGGAAGGGAGCAAGGAGGGAAGGTTTGACTTGCCAGTGCGATATTTTTCATTTTCTGTATGTGAGACTGCGACTGTTTTTGAGATTGTGTGTGTGTGTTTGTTTATGTGTGTGTGTGTGGGGGGGGGGGGACTGACGGTGATGAGCACGGACAGCTGGCCCTGGCCGGCGTCCTTGGCGTCGATGCTGAACTCCACGGGGAAGCTGGCCGGGACGCCGTTGGTCAGACCGGGACCGCTGGCTCGCACCTTACTGGCATCATGAGTCGGCAAAACCCGGAACTTAAAGGGACTGAGACAGAAAACAACATCGACCTTTAAACAGGTTTGACCTTGTGACCTGCTGCTGCTGTTTGATACTGGGCCGCGCTCCCGTCACGACCCTGGGCCATGAAACAAGCGCGATAATTATTGCGATAAAATTTGCCATGATGATAAACTTTTGGGATTTATTATCGACACAATCATTTTCGTGGTTGATTGCTCTGAACAAAACAGACACACACAAACAGCCAATCACAAAACAATCAACCAGAATAGGCAACCAAAATAAAAATAGGCTTTGGAGCACAGACAAACTGAACACTGACAGCCAATCAGACTAAAGCTCCCACCAAAAACGTCTGGCTCCATCTCATCTAATATGGCCGCTTTTTGTGCCATTTTTGCCTTTATTAGATAGTTCAAAGTCAAGAGAGACAGGAAAGATCGGGAGAGAGCGGGGGGATGACATGTGACAAAGGTCCTGGGCCGGATTGGATCCCAGGACGTCAGGTGCACATGTCACGCGCCTCAGACCGCTGAACCTCCGGGACGCCCCTGAACACCCTCTGTGGGGCGCCGTACCTGCGAGGCACGTCCTCATCTGCATACTTGACGGCGACAGAGTACGGCCCCTCCAGAGAGGGAGTGTAGGACACGGTGTGAGTCCCGTCCCCGTTGTCCGTCACCTCCACTGGCTCCGCAAGACCTGCACGCACACACACACACACACACACACACACACACACACACGCACACACACACACACACACACACACACACACACACACCATTAAACATCCGACCAAACTTTTAGATCAAACGTACTATTCTTTAACTGATTAATTGCTAATTAACAGTCATTCAGACACTATAGGAAAAGACTGGAGCTGATTAGAAAGCACAATGCTACTGAAATATAAAATACTACTACCACCGCTACAACTAGTACAAAGCTACTACTACAGTCAGTCGGTCACCTTTAGGAGCGGTGACGGCCACAGCCAGCGGAGCCACGCCGGCCTTGCTGCAGTCCACCGTGAAGGATTGTGGGATATTGGCCCTGACCCCCGACCCCACACCAGGACCAGACACCTTGACCTTACTGGAGTCCACCACGTCCTTCGCCGGGACCTTGAATGGACTTCCTGAAAGACCGGAGAGACGACAGCTTCAGGTTAATTTAGGGTTGAAAAAAAAACACAAGGGCTGTGCAATGAATGTTGTTTTTGCAGTAGGGTTTTCATTTTAAAAAATTATGAAATTTAAAAGATACTGAATATTTCTTTCTGCACAACAGATTGTCTGTTGACAGCTTCAATCCAATAATAATAACATCCGCTTTCAAAAACCCACATCGGTCAAACGCTCCTTCATAACATCTGAGAGGTTATTTTAGATCTCATTACAAGGCATATTAAGCATCTTTGTTATAGCGTTAGCATGTTCACATTAACATCAGTGTGTGTGCCGGCTAGTTAGCTAGCTAACAGTTTGTTCAGGTTAACTGAGCTGACTCTTCTCAAGCTACAACTCAGAGTGTTTTGGAGTAGAGACTAGGGCTAAAGACAAGACAGTTTACTGTGTCACAGTAACCAAATCCACCTTATCACACTATTCACTTTTACTGAGAACGTTACTGAATGGATCTACAGCCACACCACAACAAGCTGACTCAGCTGCTCTCTGCTTCTAGCTGCTTCATACAGATTTACACTTTATTAACTAACACACAGTTCTACATGTTCCTCCATCATGGAGACACAGCTGCTGGAGCAGATTTGTGATGAAACTGTAAAGCCTCTACTGTCAGGGTGCTGTGACCTCTGACCCTGGACCTCCTTACTAATGGTTACTTGTAATGTTGATCTAGAAAGTGAAGATTATTCTAGTGTTGGACAGAGTAAGTCAGAGTAAGACTGTCAGCTAAATGCTTTAAATATAAATGTCCTGTGGCTAACTGGGTGATCTGGTTTCAGTCCCAGCAGCCTTCACACAGCGGAGCCTCAGTCAGTAGAAGGTGTTTTAACAGGCGACACGCTGAGCGCTTCCTGGAGAAAGTCAATTAAGTTAAACCACAGCTTTTAAACGTCAGCCAGTAACATCGACCACATCTTTTGCACATTAAACTACAACATTCACCGCCAACAACAGCGACATCTTTTTAACATTAAACCAAAAACATCAGTCAGTAAAACATGACTGTTTATGATCGATGTGATGTTATGAGGAAATAAACATTAAAGCATCTCCGGTCTCAGTGGAGAGACGCAAAATTAATTTATTCTCTTTTTCTTTGTTGTATCATATTGATATTTGATATTGATATTCCTCAAGTGGATCATCACAGTTTCAAGAAGGTCACACTCTTTGATAAATCATCTTGCTTCCACAGCAAGAGTGTAAATGAAGGTATTGAACATGACTATTACAACACTATAATGTATTAAATAGAATTATATGAATGAAAAGCAGGAAAATATCTGAATGACAGCAGGTATATGTAGAGTGTGCAAAAATAACAGCAGTAGTAGAACATGCTGATATATGTGAAGAAAACAATGAATGAAAAATATATAGGATATGAAAATCTATGAAAAATATTAAATGTGTGTAGCATGAAAATGATGAAAGTTGTAAAAAATAAAAAAATAAAGATAAAAAAATGCGAAAATATGAGATATGAAGAAAAATATGTGAAGGCACAGCATACATACATATAAGATGCGCAAAATGTGTCATATTTGCATTAGCAGGTCTGTAAGTACAGAAAGTGTGTTAAGGTTGATTTATGGTTCTGTGTCAAAGTGTCGCCGTTTGTTCGAGTATTTGTAGTTCTGGGCTGGTGATTGTGAGCGTGGATCACTGACCACCAGGTGGCAGTGTGGAGCTTTGTTAACACAGACGTAACAACAGAAGAAGTCGTAGTGAAACTCATGTTGTGGATATTTCAGTTCAATTTTTGGAGAGGAGCAGTGAGCTTCAGCGACGCTTGGACACAGAACTGTGAACCGGACGCCCCGACAGAAGCGGAGCGGTGTGCGGCCTGACAGAAGCGGAGCGGCGTGCGGCCTGACAGAAGCGGAGCGGCGTGCGGCCTGACCGGGGATGTGCTGTCCTCCGTAGGTGATGTTGACGTCGTACAGGCCGGCGCTGAACGGCACGTACTCCACGCTGCAGCTGCCATCTTTGTTGTCCTTACAAGACATCTTGGACTCCGACGGGCCTTCCACCGTGATGCCCAGCCCGCCGATACCTGCTCCTCTGGACCGGGTGAAGACAAACAACATCAGAGAGAGAGGGAGAGAGAGAGGGGGGGAGAGGGGGAGAGAGAGGGGGAGGGGGGGGAGAGAGAGAGAGAGAGAGAGAGAGGGGGGGAGAGAGAGAGAGAGAGAGAGAGGTGGAGAGAGACAGAGAGAGAGACAGAGAGAGAGAAACAGAGACAGAGAGAGAGAGAGAGAGAAGGAGGGGCAATGTGTGACTATTGACAAATCAGCTCATCCATACATGTTTGTTTGTTTGGCACATCTGTCTCTTTTCATATTGTATGTTTTATTTGTTTATTTCCCATGTGACTATTACTTTATTACTGTTATTATTATTACCGTATTTCCTCTAATATTGGCCCGGGCCTTTATTTACCTCGACTGCAGAGGGTACCAGGCCTTTATTGGAAGCAGGCTTATATTAGAGACAGGCCTTTATTTCTAATTCCCTCTGTTTGATAAGTATATTTGCTCATATTTTAGTACGAAGCCTCCTTGTTTTCTGATCTGCTTCTGTCGGGGTTCGTTAGGTAGACGTTTTTTTGTTACTGCGATGCATTACGATAATTACGGTAATCGACGACGGCACGCTCCAGAGACTTCCGCCGGCCGAGCCGTCTTGTGGCACTTGTACGTTACTACAAACTACAGTTACAAACTACAGTTACAAACTACAGTTACAAACTACAGTTACAAACTACAGTTACAAACTACAGTTACAAACTACAGTTACAGACAGGCACCAGGAGTTTACCGGTATCCACCGTTGTTTGCATGTAAGCTGAAGCTAACTGAAGCTAACTGAACCTGGGCGCCAATGTGTTCCCGGTGATCCGGCTGAGATTTCGGCGGGGGTCCGGGGCTCGGATCGGGAGGATCGATGCGGGCCGTGGGCGCGGTGGAGAGGACAGCGGCAGAGAGAGGAGACGGACACGGTGCAGCTATATACCAGGTTTTGACCTAGTCTTGTTTCCTTTGTTTTTTCCCCCGGCCTGTATTTGAGACCGGCCTTTATTTGTTCGTGTCGACGACGGCCCCGGCCATTATCGGAGACCCGGCTTTTAATTGACTACCGGCCACTATTAGAGGAAATACGGTACTACTGCATGTTTTTGTTTGTTTTAAATCATTACACAACTTCATGCTTTGGCAACATGAGACTTCTCCAGCACGCCGCCCACCTGGTGATGATGCTGAAGTTGTTGGGTTTGTGGGTCAGGGCCTGCTGGAGCCCGGGGCCGCTGGCCACCACCCTGCTGGGGTCACACCCCTCCGACACCGAGACCCTG
The DNA here is from genome assembly GCF_048128805.1 of Centroberyx gerrardi. NCBI lineage: Eukaryota > Metazoa > Chordata > Actinopteri > Beryciformes > Berycidae > Centroberyx > Centroberyx gerrardi. The sequence continues at coordinate 34,817,585 of NC_136001.1, forward strand.
AACGGGCTCTTAGGAACCGGAGTGTCGTCGTACAAGACCCCTACGCTGTGGACGCCTGGAACACACACACACACACACACACACACACACACACACACACACACACACACACACACACAAAACTTGCGTTGGAGTGTTGTGTTTTTAAACGTCCCTAGATGATAAAATAAAGGCTTTCTAAAGAGTCTTGGACTTGTGTGCCTCCCAGGTCCGGGTGTCGTACCGTTCTCATAAGGAGTGTACTCCACGCCGTACGTCCCGTCGGCGTTGTCGGTGACCAGGCAGTCTGTCAGCGCTCCGGACGGGTTCCTGACCTCCGCCTTCACATGGTCTCCTCCTCGCCTGCTCAGAGGGCGAGCGTCCACCGTGAACGCTGTGGTGGCTTCTCTGAACACAGCTGGAGGAGGAGGAGGAGGGAGGTGTGCTTCAGATTAGTTTAGCTAAGAAGAGAAATCCATCATACAAGAAGCATCTACAGTCACTGGATGCAGCGGGAGAGATGAGGTGAGGAGAGGAGGAGCAGAGAAAAGGAGGAAAAAGTAGCAATAAAATGAAATAATTCACATTCAAAAGTCTAAAATAAATGGTGGTGGAGAGAACAGCTTGAAGAGAGGAGGGACAGAACTCAAGGTGAACGCTGTTCAAACTGTTTGTCAGAATATCTCCAGAAAGTCCAGTCTGTGAAAACGATCCGGAGAGCGACCGACGGATTTCTCTCCGCGGCCCGGGAAGCGGCGGCACCGACCGTTTCCACTCGGCGGATCGTCTTCTACCGAACTCTACCGTTTACGATCTGACCCGACCGTCCGGAACCGGATCGCTCCGCCGGGAACCGCCTTTCACCCCACAGCGCTCTGTGCTGCGGCAGAGAGAAATAGTTCTGTGATTTCCTGATTAGTGAAAGTTGTGGAGGAACTGAGTCTGTTTCCTCTCGACTCTGTGGAGACACAAACGGCTTTCTGGAGATATTCTGACAAACAGTTTGGACTCGTTGTTGCAGCAAGAGGCAGCGGAGCTTCAACTGACAGCTGACTGGAGACACTACTGTCTGTGGCTCCAACAACTACAGACAATACTGTCTGTGGGTCCAACAGCTACAGACAATACTGTCTGTGGGTCCAAGGCCTACAGGGAGGAAGACACTCATTATATATATAGGTCCAGATTCTGAGCCCAGCAGGACCGTTCCGCACCTCGTCCCTCCACTCCGGGTCCGAACACCTTGACCTTGGAGGTGTCGACGGCAGGATCCACCGTGACCTTGGCGGGGAAGCCGGGCACGGTCTCGCCGCCGTACCTCAGCAGCAGGGTGAACATGCCGGAGCTCAGCGGGACGTAGGTGACGGTGTAGGTCCCGTCCTTGTTGTCCACCACCTCCGTCTTCGCCTTCACACCTGGAGGAACAAATGGTGAGTTACAGATCGCTGTCGTCGTGGGAAAACCTCTGAACTGTAATTCTGGTGATTTTCATGTTTTTGCTTCAGTCGAAGGATTTCATGATCCTCTAGGGTAGTGGTTCTCAATCTGGGGGTCGGGCCCTCCAGGGGGTCACAATAATTTTGGGGGGGGTCACAAGATGATTTATGGGATAGGAAAAAAACATTTTTCTATTCTACAAATTCAATATCATGTCTGTTTTTTCTCTAAATTTTGCTTTTTTCTTATGATCATGGAGTGATGAAACTCATTCTTTGGTTGAACTGTTCACCAGGAGGCATCGCTTGGTTTAAAGGATCACAAGCCAAAAAGGTTAAGAACCACCTGGTCTAGGAGTTGAGAAAATTCTCTGAGCTCTCAGTCTTATGAAAGTAGATTAACTCAGAAATGCCTGGTGGTCAAGCTTAAAATAAGGTGTTAAGATGTTTTTATGAGTTCCTGAAAAGTTGACATTTTGGAAATACAAGGTTTTCATCCAACAGCAACAATAAAATAAATCTAAATCCTCTACGTCACTTTGTGAAAACAAATATTTGTTTGATCCCAACAACAGAAAAGACGTTTCTCTGTTCCCCCCGTCTTTGTGGTACATTTTGAGAATTGGGGGATTCATTGACAGTTAAACAGTTAAATCTACCCCAGGCAAGTGCAGCTGGTGGTGTAAACTGGTGTCAGGTGTGATGGTCTCACCGGCGGCGGGTCCAGATCCAGTAGGACTGGTGGAGTCCAGGGCGTCCTCCAGGCTGAGCCGGCCCGGTCCGGCCTGGGAGCAGTCCACATTCACCACACTGG
>NC_136001.1:34829813-34837313 GCF_048128805.1 Centroberyx gerrardi
TAGTTAGTGAATTTTGGGGAGTCTATGACTGAGGCCACGCCCCCTTCCTCAAACCCCGTCATGTCTCTCTGCTGCAGTGCATTCTGGTCTCTCTCCTGCTCCTGTGGTGGAGAAACTGGTCTCTCTCCTCTTCTACGATGGATTTCTCCCTGTATGATTGTTGAACGTCTCTCGGTGCAAAATGGCGGCTCTAGAAAGAAGCCCTCGCTCTTTGATTCTGAGGGACTGACACCAAAACCTGACGTTTACCGCTGATGTTTTACATCCTGAAACATTTTCTCATATCAAACTCCACTGTAGCTGCTGGAAACATCTGGAGGTGACGTCACCTCGTCTACGATTGGCCGGTTATCCACCAGGAAGAGAAACACAACAAACTACTGGATGGAGCCAGGGATGCAGAGCAGCTTTAACTTCATGCATCTTATTTCATGCTGCTTGAACACAGACAGCTACTGAATGTTCCATATAGACTAATATATGATATACTGTGTATAGCCTACTGTCGATATGTAGACTGATATGTAGTCAATATGTCTCAACTGTCTCTTTCCACTGTATGTGAGCTGCTGTACATGATGTTACAATATTAGTTGTTCATATTTCTCTGCACCAAGACAAATTCCTGCACATTTATTGGACTTTTGATTAAAACAATTCTGAATTTGAAAGAATGTCACAGAAGCCGAAGAGACTCATGCGTCTACTTATGCATTTCTTTTTTTAACAAAATCATCATAAATCCCTGCTTCCAGTTGCTCAGTGCACCAAAATATAACAACATAAACGGAAACTTCATAAAAATATAATATATATCACTGAAACTAATGAAAGAAACTAAAAGAAAAAAGAAAACGAAGAACTTCAACTGAAATCAAAACAGAATAAAATGTAAGTTAAGGTTATGCAAATCACCAAAATCTAAAGCAAATGAACCAAGCAACACAGTTAAACAGTTAAATGAAATGTCTCCATTTATTATTGAAACTAACTCAGTTTGCACTGAGGTTGATCTAAATATAATAGAAGTGAAATGAATTGGGGTTGAACATGGATGAGTTTCAGTCAACAACAGATTTAGATTCACTGCTGTGAGACAAAAAAAAACCCACATATCTGGCAAAAATAAGTCTTTGAAAATAATGTTTTCCAGGAATAAAAATGCTTTCTTGTGGAAGTTTTTGTTTTGAAGTGTTGAAGTTGGTGTAACAGGTCACATGGACCCGAGGGTCAGGAGACTCAGCACTGAGAGCAAACCTCTCAACGCTGAACGATTCTACAACTTGTAAAGCTGCAGCCTCCGTAACGGTTTATGTTTCTTTATCATTTGTCTTCCTGGTTTGATTTTCCAACAAAACAGCACATGAATGCCAAAGGCCACGAGCGACCGGTCCACCGAGTTTCAGTCAAATCTAACAGAGGTGAAAACATCCGCCTCTTTCCAATTTCGTTGGAGGAGGCAACTATTTAGTCTTCAATTCAAGCAGAAAAACAACCAAAAGTGCAGTTGTGTGTTTTTCCATCACAGCAGTGAATACTAGTGACAATTAACAGCTCTGATTAGCTCGAGGCAGACAAAAACTTCAAGATCTATGAGTTTGGTTCTCTGGCCGCCACAGAACTATCCGACAAAGTCTTGCTTTGTGTGAACTTCTCTTTCACACTGGCTTCTTATTCTGCTTCTTTTCTATGGATGGAGGAAGTGTTGCCAGTTCCCAACAGCGCTGACAGCTTCGCATGTTTGTTCATTTTCTTCCTATCAGCAGTAAGGCTGCAGGGACATGCGGTGGATGCCAGGTTCCCTGCAGGCCTTCAGAACCGGCTCTGCACCGACAGACTGATGGAAATCATCTTCGCATCAGTTCTAAACTTGCACCAACATTTATGGACCGGTAGAAACTCTTCTAGACCACTAGAAACTCTTCTGGACCAGTACAAACACTGCTCGACCAGTAGAAACTCTTCTGGACCAGTAGAAACTCTTCTGGACCAGTACACAAACCCGTCAGGACCAGTAGAAACTCTTCTGGACCAGTGAAAACTCTTCTAGACCAGTACAAAAACCCGTCAGTACCCGTACACACTCTTCTGGACCAGTAGAAACTCTTCTGGACCAGTACAGACTCTTCTGGACTAGTACAAAAAGCCATCAGGACCAGTAGAAACTCTTCTGGACCAGTACAAACACTGCTCGACCAGTAGAAACTCTTCTGGACCAGTAGGACCTCTTCTGGACCAGTACAAAAACCAATCAGGACCAGAAGAAAATCTTCTGGACCAGTAGAGACTCTTCTGGACCAGTAGAAACCCTTCTGGACCAGTACAAACTCTTCTGGACCAGTACAAAAACCCATCAGGACCAGAAGAAAATCTTCTGGACCAGTAGAAACTCTTCTGTACCAGAAGAAAATCTTCTGGACCAGTAGAGACTCTTCTGTACCAGTACAAACTCTTCTGGACCAGTACAAAAACCCATCAGGACCAGAAGAAAATCTTCTGGACCAGTAGAGACTCTTTTGGACCAGTACAGACTCTTCAGTAGAAACTCTTCTTGTAGCAGCAAACTCTCAAAACGTGGCACACAGACCAGAGACTGCATCGGAGAGTCCACATGTGATCACTGCTGTGTTTGTTGTCGCTTCTGGACTCGTACCAAGTCTGTCTAATTACCACAGAAGAAGACAGCGCCAGCAGGCCGGAGGAGCCGGCAAACACCCGTCTCAAACTCCTCAGTAACACACAGGCTGCAAACCCCTCAGGCCCTCTGGCAGCTTCTGGTGAGACCGTTTCCCACAGCAAAACCGTTTATGCTAATTTAACTCTTAAAGTGTTCAGCAAGTGGGAAAGTCACACATCCAAAGAGGTTAGTGCGGGTGTGTCGGGGAAAGACAGTCGACTCAACAACAATTTCTGTTTTGTAATTTAAGAGAAACGTTTCGGACCTTCATGTGTTCAGACACGTGCGGATGAGTGCAGATGTTTTTCAAGTGTTAAAGTCCAGTGGACACTTATTAACACCCGAAAATGAACTATAACTCATCTCATGACAGTGAGAAGTGAGGACAGACAGTAAACAAAGTCAGAACATGGACAGTGATGAATTGTGGGTAATAACTAGTAGGGCTGAACGATTTTGAAAAAATATCTAATTGCGATTATTTTGACTGATATTGCAATTGCGATATGATTTGCGATATTAGAGGGAATGATCATTTTTACATCATTATTCTCATTTTCATTGAAAAACGTATTAAAATGATTGTGGTGTGATTTTTGCGGGAATCTGTACCAAACAAAGATGTTTTCTTAAGTCTGTAGAATATGATGTGTAGGCCAGGACATCTCTTTTTAATTTAAAATGGTATTTTGACACATTTCGCCTTTAACAAATATTGCGCCTCCTGCGATTTGAAAATTGCAGTAGGCCATATTGCGATTTCGATAAAATTTCGATTAATTGTTCAGCCCTAATAACTAGCAAACAAAGCTTTCAAACAGTGATAAAACCAAAATGAAAAGGTGGTTACAGTGTTACAGTGCATGGAGGATTGGTTAGTGCACGTCTGTCCGATGAAAACCTCTTAACTCCGTTTAATATTTGATATTTTAGTCTTTTAGCTGACGCTTCTATCCTGAGCGACTTGCAGTGAGGACAATGGTAGAATAAGCTTCAATTCCTACATCACCAATATTACAAGAAGCCAATAGAAAGTAGATCGTATTGAGTTCATATGTGACAGGGTTGTTCAGTGTTTTTAATATAGCGTTTTTCTTTTGTTATTTTCTTAATTTGGAATAAAAAAGGTTTTCATCCTACAGCAACAAAACAGTGATTTACAAAAATAAAAAATGGAAAATCAAGTGCAGTTAAGACAGTAGAACTTCACTTATCTGAACCTCTCACACATCCTAACTCACCAGGTTAAAAGATAAAATCTGAAATTTGACGTTATGACTTGTTATGACTAGACCCGACCGTTTTACAACCTATAAATCCATTTCAGCCTTGCCGTCACACTCTGTCTGTCCTTATGGCAAAAAGCTGCGACGCTAAATTTTCAAGTGAAAGAAATATCCAAGTCCGACAAATCACTAGATAAACCAGATACACCAGCCAGCCCAGCAGTGGGATGAAAGCATGTTTTTTTCCCCTCACAGTGAGTGAGCAGGCGGGGGGTCAGGGGGTCAGGGGTCAGGGGGTCAGCGTCTTGCTCCAGGACACTTCAGCAGGACACAGAGGCTGTTATGGGAATCGAACCTGTGAGCTCTGAGCTGATCATTCTGAAATTGCGGATCGGGCTTTTAACAGAACCGGGACAACAGACGCAATAAGCAGCGACGCAAAAAACAGCCTGTAACAATTATTACAGTACTCAAAACTGGGGAGGAAGGCGCCGGAAATGCAAAAATATCAATATTTGTGCTTTTATTTTGCTGGAAGTCCACATATGTTTTCAGGAACCCCAGAGATATTGAGATTTTTGCATTACTGGCAGCTCCCATCTCCATGTTGATTATTTTTTTGCGTTTCCACACTGTTGCTGATTAAAGTCCTCAGTGTGTCTCACTGGTTTGTACAGGCTTTGATCAGCTGGGTTCAGATCAGTGAAGTTCTGCTGCAGTTAGATCAATAAAACAGATCCAGGGTGGTCACAGTGCACAGAGGATTAGCTAGTGCATATGGTGATTAAATCAAATCATTTTCAGTCAAATTATAAATAGAAACACATGATGGCTTTAGTTAAATGTATGACATTAGTTATGATTAGTGACATTCTAGTGCAGCTAAGTTAAAACAGTGATAAGAAACAGATCAGAGATCAGAGTTACAGTGCGGTTAGTGTGTCTGGATTCAGCTGTTACACAGACAGTACAGTTTCAGTCTAAATACTTTTGTTAAACATAAAATATGTGCAGTTGCATGTTTGATCATGTGACACGCAGCAGTGTTAGACAGCCAACAACAAAACATTTTAGTATTTTAGTGGCATTAGTGCAGATCAGTATCAATTTCATTTGATTAAATAAAAATCAGAGAAAATTATGTATATCAAGTTTGTAATTCAGATGGCACGCACACACACACACACACACACACACACACACTTCCCCTATGACTTCATTTTCTCAATCGGGGTCATTTTAAATTGACTTCATTTCCCTCACTTGTTATTTTATGCATCTTGTTTTTGTTCTTTTGTAAATTCAGTTTTACAGTTCTGTTGTTTTAATCTTAATCTTTTTAGTTTTCTTCTCTCTCCTCTGACTATGTAAAAAGCCTTTCAGAATTTATTTTTTTTATCTCACCTGCACACATTGGACATGTTCTTGTGTTTTTTAGTCATTGTATTTTCTGAGAGTGTATTTTAATCTCCCTGAGCTAGAAGCTGAGCCTCTCCTCAGTGTAAGTGGTGATGATAATCAGCGGCTTCTTAGTTTTACCGCTAGAATCCGAACATTTCGATCGGACCGTTTTAAAACGCTCCTCCGGACCCGCCGGCTCCGATCGGACGACCTTAGCGCTTCCCGGTGTAACGGGGCGCCGTGATTGGCTGCTTACCCGGAAGGGGCTGCCGGGCACGCCGACTCCTCCCCAGGCGACGGCCAGCGTGTGTTTGAGCGGCGAGGCGGGGGTGTAGCAGCAGGAGTGAAGCCCCTCCCCCTTACTCCTCACCTTCACCTCCACAGGGAGACCCTCTGCATCCTGACACAGACAGACAGGAAGACAGACAGACAGGAGGACAGACAGGAGGACAGACAGACAGACAGACAGACAGACAGGAGGACAGACAGACAGACAGACAGACAGACAGGAGGACAGACAGGAGGACAGACAGACAGACAGACAGACAGACAGGAGGACAGACAGGAGGACAGACAGACAGGAGGACAGACAGGAGGACAGACAGGAAGACAGACAGACAGGAGGACAGACAGGAGGACAGACAGACACACAGACAGACAGGAGGACAGACAGACAGGAGGACAGACAGACAGACAGACAGACAGGAAGAAAGTCAGACAGTTAGAACAAAATCCCAGTCCCTGAGCTCAGTCTCAGTTCCAGACCAGCAGCCTCCAGCAGGTATTTCTGCTCTGAAGTTACTGAGCAGAAGACACAAATGCAGGGATTTCTTTCCACCACCTCCAGCAGCATGTGTCCTTTAGTTCATATAAAGTCACCAACATGTGTTTCCTGCAGTGAAGCACGGCCTGCAGCCAGCGGCAGGGTGCAGCAGGGTGCAGCAGGGTGCAGCAGGGTGCAGCAGGGTGCAGCAGGGTGCAGCAGGGTGCAGCAGCCTCAGCACCGTCTGTCTGCTGCTTTACTGACTGAGTCTGACGTTATCAAACCGTTTGTTGTTGTTTTTCACAATCTGTTATTTGTTGTTTTGGCTTCAGCAGTAAGTGCTTTTGTATTTTCATGCCAGTAAAGCACATCTGAATGAAACTGAGACACTTTCCTCAGCTGACCACCAGGTTCAACATGTCGTCCTCTGGCCAATCACAAGCAAGCTGTCATATATCTGATCAGCGGTGTCTGAGGTTTCACATGTGATGGACGGACAAACTGCCGGAATACACTTCTGTTGATTTTAAATGTGTGTGTGTGTGTGTGTGTGTGAGTGTGACAAAGTGTATGACTGATTGATGAGTCAGTGTGTGTCTTACCTGAGCTGTGATCTTCAGAGGTCCTTTCCCAGCATCCTTTGCGTTGACGGTGAACTCAGCAGGTTGGTTGACCAGGCAGCCGGTCTTCTCCAGACCGGGACCGAAGGCCTGGACCTGGAACACAGGAGGATTTATATTCATTATTGATTGTGGACTGTTGGTCTGGAAACAGGCAGTTCTGTTGAGAGACTGATTCAGTTCACACAAAAAATTATTTTCTCTTCTCAGGTCGTTTCATCTGATTATCAGAGGCTGAGAGGCTGAGAACTATTCAGTGTTCCACAAGAACAAAGCAAAAATTTGAAAAAAAAAAAAGAATATTTGAAAAACTACACAATAATAAATTTGCATAGCAGAAATATCTTTTTTCCTATCCCATAAATCATCTCACAACCCTCCAAAATGATCCCACGACCCCCAGTGTGAGAACCACTGCTGCGTCTGACTGGGTGAAGTGGTGAGCTGGTGTCGCAGCAGGTGCAGCCAGCGGAGGCGGGACGTCCCGGCCGCTCCTCACCTTGTCTGGGTGCGTGTCCCGGTCGTCGGGGGCGATGCGGGCCATGAAGGGGCTGAGCTCGATGTCCTGCTCGTCGCAGGTCACGTGCACGGCGTACTCCCCCGCCTCCGTCGGCCAGTACCGGACGTCACATGACCCGTCGTTCTGATCCTCACACTCGATCTTCGCCTGGGACGGACCCTCGATCGCAAAACCTGGACACAGAGGACTACATTAGACTAGACTAGACTAGACTAGACTAGACCAGAGACTGGAATAGATAGAGATACAAGAGCTTAGATCAGATCAGAATATATAGCATTACAATACATTAG
>NC_136001.1:34842313-34870883 GCF_048128805.1 Centroberyx gerrardi
GAAGTCTCCCACCTGTCTCACCCTCATCCCCGACGGCTGGAGACCTCGACCTGTCGCCCTGCACGCCCCCGGCACACAGGCTGAGGGAGAGAGAGAGAGAGAGAGAGAGAGAGAGAGAGAGAGAGAGAGAGAGAGAGAGAGAGAGAGAGAGAGAGAGAGAGACGGGGGGGGGGGGGTGACGATGGAAGGAAGAAGGCAGGCATTGATGGAAGGACAGAGAAGAAGGATGGAATGAAGGAAGGAGACAGAGGAATAAAGGGAGGGTAGAAGGTAGGAAGGAATGAGGGAAGGAAGGAAGGAAGGAAGGAAGGAAGGAAGGAAGGAGGGAGGGAAGAAAAGGGTTTTGGTTAGCTGGTTCGGTGACAGGAGAGTTTGTGGGAATGAAGCTGATTAAATCTGACCACAGAAATAAAAATTAATTTCAATTAAGACGATAACGACAAGGAATCACCCAGTTCTTTTCTATACAGAAAATCAATTAATGGGTCAGTGTGTGTGTGTGTGTGTGTGTGTGTGTGTGTGTGTGTGTGTGTGTGTGTTTGCTGCGGTGTGTTTGTTGAGGCTGGGAAAAGTTGCCTCAGGGAGAAGGAATTTGGTGTTTTACAAGACAGAGGTGTGTGTGTGTGTGTGTGTGTGTGTGTGTGTGTGTGTGTGTGTGTGTGTTTTGAAGCTGCCAGTTAACAGTCCTTAATGCTTCTGAATTCAAGTAGCTGTGAGACTCACAATAGTCTAACACACACACACACACACACACACACAGAAATGTCAAAACCTAGACTCAGATACACTGTTATAGAATCTCTGACGTGACAAACCCAGTGTGTGTGTGTGTGTGTGTGTGTGTGTGTGTTCAGGAGGGTTTTGTGGCTGTGAACGGGCATCTTGACTAGTTTTTAGTGTTACACCGGTCGAAAGTTTGGACACGCCACATTGTAGAATAACAGTAAAAACATCAAAACTATGAAATAACACAAATGGAATTATGCAGCGACCAAAAAGTGTTAAACAAATCAAAACTATCTTATATTTTAGATTCTTTGCCTTGATGGAAAGGCAAAGGCTTTGGAAAGAAATTCATACATAGGATGAACTTCATTATTTATATTTGTCTAAGAAACTCATTTCAATCATTTCAGCAGAAGCCTTCAGATCAGAACTCACCGGGGCCCACATCGACGCCGAAGGGGCTCCTGGGGACCGCCACGCCGCCGAAGCTGAGGCTGACGGCGTGCGGGCCGGCCTGCGTGGGCCGGTAGGTGCAGCGGAACACGCCGTCGCCCCGGTCCTCCATCATCACCTCCACGCTGTTCTGACGGCCCTGAGGGTCCCTGAGCATCGCCGTCACGTCGCCCACACCCGCACCTGCAGCACACAGGGAAACTTTATTCACACAGGCCAGGAGACAGGGGGGAAACTTTATTCACACAGGCCAGGAGACAGAGGGGAAACTTTATTCACACAGGCCAGGAGACAGGGGGGAAACTTTATTCACACAGGCCAGGAGACAGAGGGGGAAACTTTATTCACACAGGCCAGGAGACAGAGGGGGAAACTTTATTCACACAGGCCAGGAGACAGAGGGGAAACTTTATTCACACAGGCCAGGAGACAGAGGGGGAAACTTTATTCACACAGGCCAGGAGACAGAGGGGAAACTTTATTCACACAGGCCAGGAGACAGAGGGGAAACTTTATTCACACAGGCCAGGAGACAGAGGGGGAAACTTTATTCACACAGGTCAGGAGACAGAGGGGAAACTTTATTCACACAGGCCAGGAGACAGAGGGGAAACTTTATTCACACAGGCCAGGAGACAGAGGGGGAAACTTTATTCACACAGGTCAGGAGACAGAGGGGAAACTTTATTCACACAGGCCAGGAGACAGAGGGGGAAACTTTATTCACACAGGCCAGGAGACAGAGGGGGAAACTTTATTCACACAGGCCAGGAGACAGAGGGGAAACTTTATTCACACAGGCCAGGAGACAGAGGGGGAAACTTTATTCACACAGGCCAGGAGACAGAGGGGAAACTTTATTTGTACAGTTGAGGAGACACAAGGACGCAAAACTTTATAAAGTCGAGGAGACACGAGGGGGAAAACTTTACGGGAAAAGCCGAGGAGACCATCATCATCATCATCATCATCATCATCATCATCATCATCATCATCATCATCATCATCATCATCATCATCAGGTCCCTCAGACCCTGGCCCCTGTGTGTGGCCCCTGGCTGTGAGTCCACCCACCTGCGGTGTAGATGTCGAAGTATGTGGGCTTGTTGGCGATGTTTCCCACAGGCTCGATGCCCGGGCCTTTGGCCGTGACCTTGGAGGCGTCGCCCAGCGCCTTGTCCACGTTCACCTCAAACGGACTCTTGGGAATCTGCTGGCCTGCAAACAACACCGTCACCTAGGAAACAACAACAACAACAACAACAACAGTTAGCCAGAGTCATACGTATCGTCTGACGGCCGTCTATGTGTACAGTTCCATGCAGTCCAGCTTGTTGTGGTGTGGCTGTAGATCCATTCAGTAACGTTCTCAGTAAAAGTGAATAGTGTGATAAGGTGGATTTGGTTACTGTGACACAGTAAACTGTCTTGTCTTTAGCCCTAGTCTCTACTCCAAAACACTCTGAGTTGTAGCTTGAGAAGAGTCAGCTCAGTTAACCTGAACAAACTGTTAGCTAGCTAACTAGCCGGCAAACACACTGATGTTAATGTGAACACGCTAACGCTAGCTGCTACTAGCTACGTTAGCTAGTGTGCTAATCAGATGTGTTAACAACAAGACAGTGATGGTTAGCTAGCTAACAAGCTGACATCACCTGGAAGAACTCTAAGCAGTGAAGCTCTCACCTTGTGAGGTCCCACAACCTGCGGGACGTAGGTGACGCTGTACGTCTTCTTACCCTCGTTAGGCACCGGCTTCACCTGAGCAACACACACACACACACACACACACACACACACACACACACACACACACACACACACACAGAGTCATCATTTAGCCTCTACTTCCAGTCACTTTCAGGGTTTTATGAGGGCTGGAGGTGTGACAATGCAGGAGGAGGAGGAGGAGGAGGAAGAGGAGGAGGAGGAGGAGGAGGAGCTGTGTACCTCCTCTCTGGTGCCGTCTGGTTGGTCCAGGTAGACGGTCACCTGACCCTGACCTGCACTGAACGTGTCCACTGTGAAGACAGCAGGACGCAACACTCTGTTCCCTGAGGGCTCGATACCTACAGAGAGAGAGAGAGAGAGAGAGAGAGAGAGAGAGAGAGAGAGAGAGAGAGAGAGAGAGAGAGAGAGAGAGAGAGAGAGAGAGAGGAGAGACAGAGAGAGAGAGAGACAGAGAGAGAGACAGAGAGAGAGAGAGAGAGAGAGAGAGAGAGAGAGAGAGAGAGATAGAGAGAGAGAGAGAGAGAGAGAGACAGGGTTATTGTGCTGAATAGTTTATGATAAGGTTGCAACTATGAAAATGAATTTTGATCGATTACAGCCAGTTAGGGTTCGGGCTTCTGAATAGAATATCCTCACAGGTATTGAACCAAAAGGAATGTATGTGTGTGTGTGTGTGTGTGTGTGTGTGTGTGTGTGTGTGTGTGTGTGTGGGGGGGGGGGGGGGGGGGGGGGCAACTGCCCTGCTGCCTCTGCAGCCATTTCCAGGTATTTCCTGGTTTCATTAGGGTTAGGGAACCAATGTCAACCACACTGTGTGTGTGTGTGTGTGTGTGTGTGTGTGTGTGTGTGTCCAGTCTATTGTTCAGCATGTTGAGTAACAGCTGGTCACTTCCTCTCATTGTCAGCAGACCAGTGTCTCCAGTGTCTCCACAGGGACTGAGAGGTTAAATGAAAACACAGCAGCGGCTACTGGAGGGAGAACAAATGTCTATATGTCAAAACAAAATAATATAATATAATAATATATATAATAATAAATATATTAGAAAATAAAAATATTATTAAAAATACACATCTAATCTACAGATCTGATCTAATTAATCTAATCTGATCTGATTTAATCAATCTAATCTAATCAAACTAATCTAATCTAATCTGATCAATCTAACGTAATCTGATTTGATCTGATCTAATCTGGTCAATCTAACCTAATCTAATCTGATCTGATCAATCTAATCTAATTTGATCAATCTAATCTAATCTGATCTAATCTAATCTGATCAATCTAACGCAATCTGGTTTGATCTGATCTAATCTGATCAATCTAATCTAATCTGATCAATCTAATCTAATCTAATCTAATCTGATCTGATCTGATCTGATGTACTGAAGAGATTCATACTGCAGAGAAGAAAAACTGTCAACGTTTTAGTCGATGTTTTGTTTTCATGATGTACTTCATGTTTTACATTGTTCACCCTGCTTCCTCCATTCTTGTGTGTGTGTGTGTGTGTGTGTGTGTGTGTGTGTGTGTGTGTGTGTGTGTGTGTGTGTGTGTGTGTGTGTGTGTGCACCTGGTCCGTATGCGCGGGCCTTCTTGGGGTTGAGTTTGGGTTTGAGCGGAGCTCCAGGTTTCAGTTTGGCTTTAGGGAACTGAGACAGGTAGGTCATCACAGACTGCTCATCTGCACTGGGATCTATTATCTCCTCTGGAGCGATCACCTGGAGAGACAGACAGGTGGAGAGACAGACAGGTGGAGAGACAGACAGGTGGAGGGAGAGACAGGTGGAGGGAGGGGCAGGTGGAGAGACAGACAGGTGGAGAGACAGACAGGTGGAGAGAGAGACAGGTGGAGAGACAGACAGGTGGAGAGACAGACAGGTGGAGGGAGAGACAGGTGGAGAGACAGACAGGTGGAGAGACAGACAGGTGGAGAGAGGGACAGGGGGAGGGACAGACAGGTGGAGGGAGAGACAGGTGGAGGGAGAGACAGGTGGAGAGAGAGACAGGTGGAGGGAGAGACAGGTGGAGAGACAGACAGGTGGAGGGAGAGACAGGTGGAGAGACAGACAGGGGGAGGGAGAGACAGACAGGTAGAGAGAGGGACAGACAGGTGGAGAGACAGACAGGTGGAGGGAGAGACAGACAGGTAGAGAGAGGGACAGGTGGAGAGAGGGACAGACAGGTGGAGAGACAGACAGGTGGAGGGAGAGACAGGTGGAGAGACAGACAGGTGGAGGGAGAGACAGGTGGAGAGACAGACAGGTGGAGGGAGAGACAGGTGGAGAGACAGACAGGTGGAGGGAGGGACAGGTGGAGAGAGGGACAGACAGATAGGGAGAGGGACAGACAGGTGGAGAGAGAGACAGGTGGAGGGAGAGACAGGTGGAGAGAGAGACAGGTGGAGAGAGAGACAGGTGGAGAGAGAGGGACAGGTGGAGAGAGAGACAGACAGATAGGGAGAGGGACAGACAGGTGGAGAGAGAGAGACAGGTGGAGAGAGAGAGACAGGTAGAGGTTGGAAGTGATTTAAAAAACAGAATAAAAATGTATCTGAGCTCCAGACAGAAAGCAGCATGGATGTGTGATGCTCCTGTCGTCCTCAGAGCAGAGGGAAGACTATATAGAGTACAACAGGTGATGACATCATCACCCGGCACCAAAGACCAGCCAATAGCAGACGGTCATTTCGGCAGCACGGTTCGGTGTGCGTGTGGTTCAGCGGCGGGGGGCGGGGCTTCAGACCTGTGGGATCCCCAGCCAGTCGTCCGCCAGCTGCATGGCTTCGGTGGCGTTGTCCACCGGCTTCACCGTGTCCCAGGTCTCCCAGTCCGGACACAGACCTACAGACAGCGACAGACACGACGACAGACACAACAACACCGTCAACAACATGGAGAACAACAGGCAGAAAACACTTTGTTTAACTCATCTGTGATATCCATTTCAACCAAAACACACCAAGATTTGTTAAAGACGATAATAACACAAGAATGATTAACAAGACATTTCTCAGCGCCTCACACACATGCATATATTGTATATACACACCACACACACACACACACACACACACACACACACACACACACACACACACTCCTTCCCTTTCTTAAATAATTTCACCAGCTATCTTAAAGGGAAATTCCCCTCTGATCCTCTTCCCTCATTCAGGAGTTATTTACTGATGAAGTGTTGAAATTGACTTCTGGTGAACCCACTTTCCCTCAAGCTGCTTCGTCTACTTCCACTGCAGTTAGTGATTTACTACATTTCCCAGAATGCCTTTCAACAGCCTCCAGAGAAGGGGTCAGAACTTGTTGCATTCAATTAAAGGTGAACAGGCATATAAAGATAGTTAGCTAGTAACTAGTTAGTGAATTTTGGGGAGTCTATGACTGAGGCCACGCCCCCTTCCTCAAACCCCAGCCTGTCTCTCTGCTGCAGTGCATTCTGGTCTCTCTCCTGCTCCTGTGGTGGAGAAACTGGTCTCTCTCCTCTTCTACGATGGATTTCTCCCTGTATGATTGTTGAACGTCTCTCGGTGCAAAATGGCGGCTCTAGAAAGAAGCCCTCGCTCTTTGATTCTGAGGGACTGACACCAAAACCTGACGTTTACCGCTGATGTTTTACATCCTGAAACATTTTCTCATATCAAACTCCACTGGAGCTGCTGGAAACATCTGGAGGTGACGTCACCTCGTCTACGATTGGCCGGTTATCCACCAGGAAGAGAAACAGGGAGTTTTCCTTTAAGTTACAGCAGATTATTAATAAGAGTAAGATGCAAACAATAAGGTCAGGAAATGACACCATCACAGAAAACTAACACCACACACTCCCTCCCAGTCTGGACACACACACACCCACACACACACCCACACACACACACACACACACCCCCACACACACACACCCCCTCACCCGGGGCACAGCTGTCCACCAGTGCTCCCAGTGCCTTCCCGTCCCTCCAGTCCTGGCTGAAGTTGTTGATCGGCAGGTCGGGGACTTTGTTTTGGATCCAGCCCAGCAGACGCTGCTTAGGTGTCTTCTTCTCTACCTGAACACAACACACACACACACACACACACACACACACACACACACACACACACACACACACAATCAGCTCACTGCATTCACTCACAACTGACTCAAAACCTGATTACTCAAGCAGCAATAAACTAAAAAATCTATCTGATATATTTAGAAACCTTACTTGTGTACAACCTGCCAAACAACTTTTTTGAATGCTGCATGAATTTTTATGAAATTTTAACAGAAGAGTCGGAAGTGTAGTAAACTGTTTAGATTATATTTTATTGCTTTTGTTTTATTATTTCTACTGTTCTTTATCGCTTATTTTTATATTCTGATTTTCTTTTCCCTGCTGAATCCTCACAGCGATCCAACTCCCTCACAGGGATCAGTAAAGTTTCTTCTCTTTCCATTCATTACATTTACAACCACAGTGGTGTCACATGCCTTTTATTCTCAAAGTACATAAATAAATAGAAACATAAATACATTTCTCTACATTTCTCTCTGCTCTCCTCCCGTTACTTTCTGACTTCCCACGTTCCCTTTTTAGCCGTCAACCCGGAAGTCATTGGCTCCAATTGGAAGCTAAAAACCTTTAAATACAGCTCACAAAGACATAGTTTACATTTTAAAAATCTCTAACTGTTACCATGAAAAGTCAGGCTGTTGTAGTTATTACCAAATCAAATTCAAACGGGAACAAATTCTTCATTACGCCGGGGACTATTTTCTGTGCTACGGAACTACTTTCCTGAGATCGCAAACGTGTTTACGGTCGGCTTATTAAGTTGTTTGAGGAAAAAGTCGGCCGGCCCGGTGCATCGTGATGATGAAATATGCATCAAAATCACAAATCATTGCTGATTTTGTTATTTTCATAGGATTTGTTGACGGTAAGAAATGCATTAAAAAACACCGGCCTGATCCTTTAACACTGTTTCAGTTAAATGTACCAGGAAGTTGAGCTGGTGGCTGAAAAATATTCACATACAGACAACAAACTTTTTCCAGTGAGATGTTTGTTGGACAGTTTAGGGCTTTATGTTTTCTTTTATCTACTTCATTTGCCATTTTTTTCCTCTTCTTTCTGTGTTTTTGTATCATATTTTGTCTCCTCACATCAGTTTTATTCCCTGTGGGACTAAACTAACAGGAAACACAGAAGCAGTGGCGTCAGGACAGGGATGTGAAGAAATGAAAGCCGCACCACGTCTTCGTCCTCGTCCTCCCACACCGGCATGGAGATGGAGTAGTGCAGGATCAGAGTCCAGACCAGACCCAGGATCAGCTTCAGGTTCCCGTCCACGATGGCTTTAGAGTCTGCAGGGGAGAGAGAGCAGATCCCGGGTCAGATTCAGGCTCCGGGTCTTTACCTCTTTACCTGCTTGTTCTGCAGTTTCCTTCTGGGAGTCACACTGTAACACTGCTGATTGGTTCATTGATTAGTGTCACACACACACACACACACACACACACACACACACAAGGTTGAGCTTGGGACGATATTCAATAATACTGAAAATCACGATATTTTGTGAATATCGCGATATTTTCCACGGTATCAAATATTATAATAATAGTTATTATTATTAATTCATAGCCTTTAAATTTGATGTAATTTAGAAGAAATAAAATAACAAAAGTAATCGGCAAACAGTGATAATATCACATATCGCAATATTTTGATATTTGATATATTATGAAATTTTGGATATGGCCCAAGACTTCATTCATCGAGTCTCTTTGCTGCCCAACAGTTCTGTCTCACAGCAGAACTGATTCATCTCATTCAGTTTCTCTCTCTCTCTGCAGGAGTTTAACAAAACAAAAGGATCTGGAATTAATTACAGAACTTTATGTTCATTTAGGTTTAAACCAGATATCAGTGGACTGCTTTTCTTTACACGACTAATAACACTGCTGCTATCAATACTGCTCCCACTGCTACTGGGACTATTACTACTACTAACAAAGAAGAGGAAGAAGAAGAAACTTAAAAAAAAAAGAGTCTCCAAATTGCTTTAACAATCACATAAAAGCAAACCTTAAACTCATAAATTCAATTAAAAACACGTAAACACCACCAGATAAATGGAACAGAATAGAGAGTAAAACAATAAAAATAATAATCCTTTGCTTTGAGTTAATACAGAAGATCAACGAGAGAGAGACAGAGAGAGAGAGAGAGTGTGGCAGACTGGAGATCAGATTTGATCGTCTGCTTTGATTTTTACATCATGGCTGAGTTTCCTGTTTGGCATCCCAGGTTAACTCAAGCAGGGATGCAAAATGGAGCAGCACACCCGGCTCAACCCAGCCTGAACCCAGTGGGCAGTGAGGCGCCTCGCTCAAGAGTTCCTCGTCTCATTCCCAGTCGCTCCGCTGGTTTCAACTGCTGGTTTCAACTGCTGGTTTCAACTGGTGAACTGGAGACTCGGGAACAGAGCTGTTCTCCTCCCTGGTCAACCCGTTAGACAGTGCTGGTGTTTTTCAGCAGAGCAGAACAGAGTGCTGCTGGGTAACGCAGCACAGCCAGCCGGACCTCACTGTACCAGCTGGTGCCTCGCACCGGGTACACACACACACACACACACACACACACACACACACACACACGATGAAACATTAGCTAATCGCTGGCCGCAGCACACCATGTGCAGAGAGAAACAGACATAACATTCCAGTCATTCTCTCTCTCTCTGTGTCTCTCTCTCTCTCTCTGTGTGTGTGTGTGTGTGTGTCTCTCTCTCTCTCTCTGTCTCTGTCTCTCTCTCTCTCTCTCTATTTGCTGTCCTCCATCTTTTTCTGAATGAGAACAGGTAGGACAAACAAAAAAATCTGATCTGAACAACAAATCTGAATTGAGCATTAATGTCTGTAATGTGAACATAATCAATATGACCCGAATCTGAATGAAAAAGATCAGATTCCAGGTGTTTTCATGTTGTGTTTCTCTCCTGATACGACTCAATACCTGATCTGAGTTCAGGATCAATACAACCAGGATACCATGTGATCAATAAAAGTTCAGCGACAACAAAGTCTGACTGTGCAGAATTCTGTTTATGAACAGGCAGAGCTGCCTCATGCTGCGTTCAGGTCCTGTGGGAAAAACAATAAATGCAAGTCTGCCTTCCTCAGTTCTGATGTGACCAACAGGAAATATCTGCAGTCAAGTTTAGGGAATGATAGATTCAATACCTGATCTGAGTTCAGGATCAATACAACCAGGATACCATGTGATCAATAAAAGTTCAGTGACAACAAAGTCTGACTGTGCAGAATTCTGTTTATTTCTGAGACTCAAATCTTTCTAGCGATGCCATTGGCTGCTAGAATGTAAACAACAATTTAAAAATGTCATTACAAAGTGACAATAATATAATTTGGATGGAGAGCTTGTGAAACTGTGATGGTCAAGAGTCTCATTAGTGATTACTACAGCATGATTGATTGATTGATTGGTTGATTGATTGATTGACTGATGATGGATCAGTGATGAAATGATCAGTTCAGTCAGAGCAGGAAACACAGTCAGCTGCTCAGAAGGTTTAGCGGAACATTTTTAAGCTGCTGATCTGTAGGTGTAGCCTTGGAATTCAGCTGCGTCACCCAAGGGTGCAGAACACCGGGAAGACTGAGGACACTGCTGAACACACACACACACACACACACACACACACACACACAGAAAGCGGTTGCGACAGCCTGTTTTCGACATTCCTGCTCTCTCTCTCTCTGTTGCCAGACGCACCACGATCATTTGTCTCTCTTTGTCTCCCTCTCTCTCTTTTTCTCCATCTATTCATCTCTCTTTCACTCCTTTTCTTCTCGTCCTTTCTCTAACCCTTTACCTCCCCCTCTCATCTCTCTCTCCACCTCTCTGCCTTTCACATGCTCCCTTTCCCTCTCCACCTTTTTTCTTTCTTTGCTCCTTTCCACCTCTCTTCCTTTCTTTCTCCCCACCGCCCACCTCTTTTTCTGTCTCCACCTTTCTTTCTCTCTTTCCTTCATCCCTCCTTCCCACCCTCCTTCCCTTTTCTTTCTAAGGTCGCTCTGCCACACCTGTGTGTGTATGTGTGTGTGAGAGAGAGTGTGTGTGTGTGTGTGTGTGTGTCCCTATCAGCCGTCTCTCCAGCAAACATCCTGTCAGTGAGCAGCCAGTCAACGACCTTTACCCTGCTCTCTCTCACACACACACACACACACACACACACACACACATACACACACACACACACACACACACACACACACACGCAGCACCACCCATAGCTGAGCTCACTCACTCAGCTTCACACTGTAATCAGTCTCACTGAAACAGACTTTCTCTATTGGAACCAGGTGAAGCGCTCAGTCCAGCAGTTTGCTTCATAAACTGATAAACTTTAATAAACTGATAAACTTTAATAAAGCAGTTTCAGAGTTAACGAGTTACTGATGAACAGGGAGAGGGGTCAGACTGCTACTGGGACCTTTAAACTGGTATTTTAACCTTTAAACTGGTACAGAAAGCAGTAAAGGTTAAAACCTTCACTCGTCCAGCTCCACCCTGCTTCACATTCACACAGTTCAGCAGATTCCCAGTGGGAGCTGCACTCACACAGGGCTGTGTGTGTGTGTGTGTGTGTGTGTGTGTGTGTGTGTGTAATGCCGTTTGTCCTGTTCCTTTTTCAGTCTGAGCCTGCAGACTGCTGCTTTAAGTGTGTGTTGGTCTGTTTCTGTATCTATATCTGTTTGAGTGTGTGTGTGTGTGTGTGTGTGTGTGTGTGTGTGTGTGTGTGTGTGTGTGTTTGCCGACACAGTTTTGTGAGTAACGAGGCTATCGCCATGGTAGCCTATTGTTCAACTCAAGGACGACGGAGGGAGGGGGAGAGAGAGAGAGGAAACCATGATAGCGAGAGAGTGAAAAAACAGAAATAGTAAGAAAGAAGAGTCAAGAGTTAGTTAGGTGTGTGTGTGTGTGTGTGTGTGTGTGTGTGTGTGTGTCACAGATGGTTTTAACCGCTCTAATACTCTGCTCCACTGTTTCCTGCTGCTTACAGCCTGATCTCTCCTTTCTTTCTCTAAATCCCTCCGTCCTCCTCATGTGACTCAGTCAGAGGTGTGGGGACACAAAATGGCTCCCAGCTGCACTCCTCTCAGCTGCCGGTGTGACAGCGGTCTGTCTAACGAACCCCGGGCTTCACTGGGTCAGTTCTCACCAACACACTTTTGATTAGGGATGCACCGATACCGATACTGGTATCGGTGCCGATACCAGGCTAAAATGGAATATCGGTATCGGAGATTTTACCCAAGACTAAAATCTGATACCGAAAGCCATGAGTAACTTGTAAGAAATAAAAGCAAACTGTCTTGATTTTATGCATTTGTGGCACATAGAAGCCTGTATTTCTCAAACAGTGGGAAAAACAAGGATTTTATCTCAATCATTTTGTCCATTGACCCCAAACTAAGGAAGTAAGCCTGCACTGTTCAGTAAGAGTAACGGATCGGATCGGTACTCAGTATCGGCCGATACTTAAACTTCCATACTCGTAATCGGTATCGGCATTGAAAAAGTGGCATCGGTGCATCCCTACTTTTGATTTAGCGCGTCTTTGTGAGCAGCAGTTCGTTTCAAGCCGGGTTGAAATGTTGGATTTTAACAACAACGAAAAACAAACGTTGCAAAATGATTGCGGGAAACGTAAAGGAGACGCAGACAGAAGTAAACGGCTGTAACTCTGAACAACACCGGCGTTCTCCTTTAACGTAACAAATGACTTCAGTCCTGGAGACCTTGGAGACCATCTGACCACACTGAGGTGGCTCTGGTCCTTCCTCTCAGCCCACATCCACACTAACACGTTTTCCTTTTAAAATGAAAACGATCTCCGTCCACACGAGCGTTTCAGAAATAATCTCCGTCCATACTAACACGCCTGAAAACGCATATCACATGACCATTCACGTGGGCATGTGCGTGCCGGTGTAAACAGGAAGCAGATTGTCTACTCTGCGGTCGGTTGCTTAGTTGCAGAAAATACTACAGAGGAAGAACAGCGACGGCGAAAAGTACGACCAGAGATTTCTTCACTTGGACCGACGAGGTGGAACTGTGACTGAAAGTAACACACGAGTATAAAGCGGTCGAGGCGGACGTCGTGACTGATAAGACCCAATCAGGAAGCGAACGTGGGCGTCTGCGTCATCGTTTTCAAAAGTCTCCGTTTCCGCCCGTCCGGACTAAAACCCAATCCCGGAGTTTTCGAACTAAAACGGGGTCAGCGGCGTTTTCAAAAGTCTCCGTTTTAGGGGTCCGAAAACGCCGGAGTAGTGCGGACGCTAGGCGTAAACGTAGATAAAGTTATACGTTTTAAAAGGAACAGGTATCAGTGTGGGTGTGGCCTCAGACAGAGCCTGCTCTGGTCCGGTGTGGCGTCCCTCAGGGCTCCACTCCGGGCCCCGTGCTGTTCTCCCTGTACACGCTGTCACTTATAAACACAATGTTCCTTTCTCTCTGATTTCATGGCACAATTTGCTTCTAAATAAAAACCTCTGATCCTGAGTGTGTGGAGTAAAACACTTTACAGCTGTCCAACTCTATTGTTTTTTTTAAGTTTACAAAATTTGGCATCCCCATTAAAGTTAAATCATACAAGGATGAATGAGGATGGATGCAAAATGGCTGCAGTTTGAGCTGTGACACCAAGTGAGAGTAAAGGACTGAAGATTTGCTCCATCTCCACCACACACACACACACACACACACACACACACACACACAGCATAATAATAGCGTAATTGTTAGCCTAAATCAGTTAATCATCAACTATCTAGTTAACTTGGGGATCAATTATCTATTTAGTGAGGAGAATCAATTTTTAATTTTGAGACACTAAGTTTCTAAGTGTGTGTGTGAGTCTCTCTCTCTCTCTCTCTCTCTCTCTCTCTCTCTCTCTCTCTCTCTCTCTCTCTCTCTCTCTCTCTCTCTCTCTCTCTCTCTCTCTCTCTCTCTCTCTCTCTCTCTCTCTCTCTCTCTCTCTCTCTCTGCTGTAATGTTCTGGGTCTGGTCCAAAGAACGCAGCCATAAATACATAACCACAGGTTAACCACATGCCAACCACACACACACACACACACACACACACACACCTCAGGTTGTGTATCTGGGCCAAAAGCTATCACTCAAATCCTTCCTGGGTGATTGATTGGCCTTGTTTGACACAATGGGGCCAATGGGAGGGTCCTAAAAGAGCTGAACCCCGCCGACCTGGGCCCTGTGGGAACGCTGAAACAAACACCCCTACAGGTTTTCAGAGACTGGTTCACGTCCCCAAGGTGGGTCATGGGAAGATTAAAATTGGTCTGAATGGGACTTTGAAGTAGCTAAATCAGTTCGGAGGGCAGCAGGTGAGTCATAGTGAGCTGAGTGCCAATTAACAGCATTAAGAAAACACGCTTAAAAAAACACTGACAATCATCACTTTAATATCAAATTTCATTGCTATGCGGATGACACATACTTATGTATCCATAAACCCAGGTATATGCTAATGTGTTAGCATGGAGCCTACTGTCACCCAACATAGTGTATGCTAAAGTAATGTAGGTGTTTCAATTCAATTCACCGCAAGCATCACGACAGGGTTATCGGTTAAATAATTCCACCAACCTCACTTAGATACAACAGGTGATAATGTTACCTAACGTTTACAGGGCAACAGAAGATGTGGATGTCTGTAAATTAACGGCAGAGAGTGGAGCTCAGTGAGGAGCGATGCTCGGCTAGCGAGACGTGTTTATCTGTTAAATGACCTGTTCCACCAGCATCATGGACCACAGGGATAACATGACCTGCTGTTAAGGTCTGCAGGATAGAAGAAGATGTGGATGTGAAGAGTGTGGCTCTGTGTGAGATCCAATATGACATTATCAGTGTATGAGACTGAATGTGGCATTTAGCCCATAGGAGAGAGGCTGTCTGTTAGTCAGAGACGCCCTCTAGAGGCCATCTCACTAAGTGTTACCTGACTGACTGACTGACTGACTGACTGACTGAGTGACTGACTGACTGAGTGACTGACTGACTGACTGAGTGAGTGACTGACTGAGTGACTGACTGACTGACTGAGTGAGTGACTGACTGAGTGACTGACTGACTGAGTGACTGACTGACTGAGTGACTGACTGACTGAGTGACTGACTGACTGACTGACTGACTGACTGACTGACTGACTGACTGAGTGACTGACTGACTGAGTGACTGACTGACTGAGTGACTGACTGACTGACTGAGTGAGTGACTGACTGACTCACTGACTGACTGAGTGAGTGAGTGACTGACTGAGTGACTGACTGACTGACTCACTGACTGACTGAGTGAGTGACTGACTGACTGAGTGAGTGACTGAGTGACTGACTGACTGAGTGACTGACTGAGTGACTGACTGACTGACTGACTCACTGACTGACTGACTGACTGACTGACTCACTGACTGACTGACTGAGTGACTGAGTGACTGACTGAGTGACTGACTGAGTGACTGACTGACTGACTGAGTGACTGACTGAGTGACTGACTGACTGAGTGACTGACTGACTGACTGAGTGACTGACTGACTGACTGAGTGAGTGACTGACTGACTGAGTGACTGACTGAGTGACTGACTGACTGACTGACTGAGTGACTGACTGACTCACTGAGTGACTGACTGACTGAGTGACTGAGTGACTGACTGAGTGACTGACTGACTGACTGAGTGAGTGACTGACTGACTGACTGAGTGAGTGACTGAGTGACTGACTGACTGACTGAGTGACTGACTGACTGACTGAGTGAGTGACTGAGTGACTGAGTGACTGAGTGACTGACTGACTGAGTGACTGACTGACTGAGTGACTGACTGAGTGACTGACTGAGTGACTGACTGACTGACTGAGTGAGTGACTGACTGAGTGAGTGACTGAGTGACTGAGTGACTGACTGACTGACTGACTGAGTGACTGAGTGACTGACTGACTGACTGAGTGACTGAGTGACTGACTGACTGACTGAGTGACTGACTGAGTGACTGACTGACTGAGTGACTGACTGACTGACTGAGTGACTGACTGAGTGACTGACTGACTGACTGAGTGAGTGACTGAGTGACTGAGTGACTGAGTGACTGACTGACTGACTGACTGACTGACTGAGTGAGTGACTGAGTGACTGAGTGACTGACTGACTGAGTGACTGACTGAGTGACTGACTGAGTGACTGAGTGACTGACTGACTGAGTGACTGAGTGACTGACTGACTGACTCACTGACTGACTGAGTGAGTGACTCACTGACTGAGTGACTGAGTGACTGAGTGACTGAGTGACTGACTGAGTGAGTGACTGACTGAGTGACTGACTGACTGAGTGACTGACTGAGTGACTGAGTGACTGACTGAGTGACTGACTGACTGACTGAGTGAGTGACTGACTGAGTGAGTGACTGAGTGACTGAGTGACTGACTGAGTGACTGACTGACTGACTGAGTGACTGAGTGACTGACTGAGTGACTGAGTGACTGACTGACTGACTGAGTGACTGACTGAGTGACTGACTGACTGAGTGACTGACTGACTGACTGAGTGACTGACTGAGTGACTGACTGACTGACTGACTGACTGACTGACTGAGTGAGTGACTGAGTGACTGAGTGACTGACTGACTGAGTGACTGACTGACTGACTGACTGAGTGAGTGACTGAGTGACTGAGTGACTGACTGACTGAGTGACTGACTGAGTGACTGACTGAGTGACTGAGTGACTGACTGACTGAGTGACTGAGTGACTGACTGACTGACTCACTGACTGACTGACTGAGTGAGTGACTCACTGACTGAGTGACTGAGTGACTGAGTGACTGAGTGACTGACTGAGTGAGTGACTGACTGAGTGACTGACTGACTGAGTGACTGACTGACTGAGTGACTGAGTGACTGACTGAGTGACTGACTGACTGAGTGACTGACTGAGTGACTGAGTGACTGACTGAGTGACTGACTGACTGAGTGACTGACTGACTGAGTGACTGAGTGACTGACTGAGTGACTGACTGACTGAGTGACTGACTGACTGACTGAGTGACTGACTGAGTGACTGACTGACTGACTGAGTGACTGACTGACTGACTGAGTGAGTGACTGAGTGACTGAGTGACTGACTGACTGAGTGACTGAGTGACTGACTGACTGACTCACTGACTGACTGACTGAGTGACTCACTGACTGAGTGACTGAGTGACTGAGTGACTGAGTGACTGACTGAGTGACTGACTGACTGAGTGACTGACTGACTGACTGAGTGACTGACTGAGTGACTGAGTGACTGAGTGACTGACTGAGTGAGTGACTGAGTGACTGACTGAGTGACTGAGTGACTGACTGAGTGACTGACTGACTGACTGAGTGACTGAGTGACTGACTGAGTGACTGACTGACTGACTGAGTGACTGACTGACTGAGTGACTGAGTGACTGACTGAGTGACTGACTGACTGACTGAGTGACTGACTGACTGAGTGACTGAGTGACTGACTGACTGACTGAGTGACTGAGTGACTGAGTGACTGAGTGAGTGACTGAGTGACTGAGTGACTGAGTGACTGACTGACTGAGTGACTGAGTGACTGAGTGAGTGACTGACTGACTGAGTGACTGAGTGACTGAGTGAGTGACTGACTGACTGAGTGACTGACTGACTGACTGAGTGACTGACTGACTGAGTGACTGAGTGAGTGACTGACTGACTGAGTGACTGACTGACTGAGTGACTGAGTGACTGAGTGACTGAGTGACTGACTGAGTGACTGACTCACTGACTGACTGACTGACTGACTGAGTGACTGAGTGACTGACTCACTGACTGACTGACTGACTGACTGACTGACTGAGTGACTGAGCAACTGACTCACTGACTGACTGAGTGACTGAGTGACTGACTGAGTGACTGACTCACTGACTGACTCACTGACTGACTGACTGACTGACTGACTGACTGACTGACTGAGTGACTGACTGACTGAGTGACTGACTCACTGACTGACTCACTGACTGACTGAGTGACTGACTGACTGAGTGACTGACTGAGTGACTGACTGACTCACTGACTGAGTGACTGACTCACTGACTGACTGACTGACTCACTGACTGAGTGACTGACTCACTGACTGACTGACTGACTCACTGACTGAGTGACTGACTCACTGACTGACTGACTGAGTGACTGAGTGACTGACTCACTGACTGACTGACTGAGTGACTGAGTGACTGACTCACTGACTGACTGAGTGACTGACTAACTGACTGACTGACTGAGTGACTGAGTGACTGGCTGAGTGACTGAGTGACTGAGTGACTGACTCACTGACTGACTGACTCACTGACTGACTGAGTGACTGACTGACTGAGTGACTGACTGACTGAGTGACTGAGTGACTGAGTGACTGAGTGACTGAGTGACTGACTGAGTGACTGACTGACTGACTGACTGACTGAGTGACTGAGTGACTGAGTGACTGACTGACTGACTGAGTGACTGAGTGACTGACTGTAATTTGCCTCATGATGCCCTCAGCTGCGCCGTTTGTTAGATTATCCTGCACAACATCTCAAAAGACAAATCAAAACAGTTTTGCAGGGAAATGGTTTGAAAATTACTGACCTAAGATCCAATTTTAACAAAAATCTCATCTCTACCACACCACCATACACAGCACAATCTTCTGAACGCTGGAAGGCTCCGCAACAAAAACATGCGCTTCAAACCGCTGCTGCATCCTACTGCCCTCTGCTCTATAATCCACGTGTCAGAAAGCCACAGCTCTGATCTGCTGAGATCTGTGAAGTCTCTGAAGGAGCATCCAGGACATGCAGCCCGTCCAAAAGAGAAATAGAGCGAGTTAGAGTGATAGGTGGAGAGAGAAAAGGAGACATAAGTGAGGGTGTCCCATCTGGAAATGTAACAGCAGCTGTCCAACAGATAGACCGGGTCCAGCACTGTGATAAACGACAACATCAGCATCCCTCCTTTCCTGTGCTGCACTGGAAAACACAACAGAGAGGAGGGACGAAAGAGAAAATAAAGAACAGAGTGATGGATGCTAGCTGGTGAATAAGATACAAGTCACCCGAAACAGCCTCACGCACCCTCAATGTATGTAAGGGTATAATGTCTATGTATGGGGTATAATGGGTAAAAATAGTAAACTAGACGTGTATTTCTAAAGTATACTTAAGTATAAGAAGTGTACTAACTTTTAAGTGTACTATTTTATTACTTGTTGGGACTAAATTGGCCCACTTTTTAGATTATCAAGTTCACTTGTAGGTATACTTTAAGTTAACATCAAGTTTATATCTATAGTATACTTGAAGTTGACTCACACAAATACTAAAAGTATCTGAACTTCTTGTAACTTAACTGGACCACTCTTAAGTTTATTAAAGTATACTTCTAGTAGCATTAAAAGTACAAGTACAAGCCTAAGTGTACCTTTTACATGTACAACAAAAGTAAAATGAAATTTTACTCTTATGTTTAATTTTAAAGTATACTAACAGTGTACTAAAATAAACTTTTTTATAAGGGATGTGTGGGGTATAATGTCTATATATGGGGTATAATGCCTATATATGGGGTATAATGTCTATATATGGGGTATAATGTCTATATATGGGGTATAATGTCTATATATGGGGTATAATGCCTATATATGGGGTATAATGTCTATATATGGGGTATATATATGGGGTATAATGTCTATATATGGGGTATAATGCCTATATATGCAGTATAATGTCTATATATGGGGTATAATGTCTATATATGGGGTATATATATGGGGTATAATGCCTATATATGGGGTATAATGTCTATATATGGGGTATAATGCCTATATATGGGGTATAATGTCTATATATGGGGTATAATGTCTATATATGGGGTATAATGTCTATGTAAGGCGTATAATGGGCATGTATGGGGTATAATATGTACATATGGGATATAATGAGTATGTCTATGCCTTGCCTCTGTGTGTGTGTGTATTTCTAAGAACCTGTTGTTTCTAATCTGCAGTCTGTTGGGACTGCTGCATGTCACCTGACATGACGACAGTACCAAGAGCGCCTGCATGTTTCCTGTGGGTGGGAACTGAACCCCCAACCCTGCAGTGTTGGTGCCTTGCTCTGCCCTGAGCTACACAGGGCCGCATCAGTCAAAGTACAGCTTTGGACTAGAGTAACACTGTAGTATTAGATAATTTACATTACAGGTCTGACTCTCCTGCCCTCTCTGTGGTATTAAACACCACTGTTCACTGTTATTTATCTGCTCTGAAACCCCCTGGGTCAAATCCTGTTTGATTCAGCCTGGATCCATGTCAGACAAACAGTGTTTAAGCAGCCAGCCAGCCACATACCTGCTGATCTGTTGACCCGTTGCTATGGAGACACAGCAACAACAAGACAACAACGATACTGATGGGGGGGGGGGGGGTATCACATACAGCATGAGTAAGTGAGAGAGCAGCATGTGTGTGAATGTGCATAACAAGAGGGAAATTGAGGGAGAGCGGGCGAGCTAAAGTGTGTGTGTGTGTGTGTGTGTGTGTGTGTGTGTGTGTGTGTGTGTGTGTGTGTGTGTCTGAAGGTAAATCACGTTGGAACACAATGCCTTTCTTATCAGTGTGGCACACCCAGTCTGGAACAGGAAGTTACATAACAAGCTAACAGCAGACTATAGAAACAGCAGCTCTATAATCCCAATAATCTGCAGACTGATCCAGTGTGTTTTATTACCTTACCTTAACTACTAACCTGCTGGTCTAGTGTTTCATTACCTTACCTTAACTACTAACCTGCTGGTCTAGTGTTTTATTACCTTACATTAACTACTAACCTGCTGGTCTAGTGTTTCATTACCTTACATTAACTACTAACCTGCTGGTCTACAGTGTTTCATTACCTTACCTTAACTACTAACCTGCTGGTCTAGTGTTTCATTACCTTACATTAACTACTAACCTGCTGGTCTAGTGTTTCATTACCTTACATTAACTACTAACCTGCTGGTCTAGTGTTTTATGACCTTACATTAACTACTAACCTGCTGGTCTAGTGTTTCATTACCTTACATTAACTACTAACCTGCTGGTCTAGTGTTTCATTACTTTACATTAACTACTAACCTGCTGGTCTAGTGTTTTATTACCTTACATTAACTACTAACCTGCTGGTCTAGTGTTTCATTACCTTACATTAACTACTAACCTGCTGGTCTACAGTGTTTCATTACCTTACATTAACTACTAACCTGCTGGTCTAGTGTTTCATTACCTTACATTAACTACTAACCTGCTGGTCTACAGTGTTTCATTACCTTACATTAACTACTAACCTGCTGGTCTAGTGTTTCATTACCTTACATTAACTACTAACCTGCTGGTCTAGTGTTTTATTACCTTACATTAACTACTAACCTGCTGGTCTAGTGTTTCATTACCTTACATTAACTACTAACCTGCTGGTCTAGTGTTTTATTACCTTACATTAACTACTAACCTGCTGGTCTAGTGTTTTATTACCTTACATTAACTACTAACCTGCTGGTCTACAGTGTTTCATTACCTTACATTAACTACTAACCTGCTGGTCTAGTGTTTTATTACCTTACCTTAACTACTAACCTGCTGGTCTACAGTGTTTCATTACCTTACATTAACTACTAACCTGCTGGTCTAGTGTTTCATTACCTTACATTAACTACTAACCTGCTGGTCTAGTGTTTCATTACCTTACATTAACTACTACTACTTCTACAGTGTTACTCACTGTAGAAGAGTAGATTAGTAGTTCAACGAGTCGCTCTCTTTCCAAAGTACACAAACACACACACACACACACACACACACACCTCTGTAAAGCTCAGCCACACCCTGCCTACAGGTTAGATTACTGGAACATTCTCTCTCTCTCTCAGTCAGGTAACTGTAGCTCTCTCTCTCTGTTGTGTCAGTTGTCACTCTCTCTCTCTCTCTCTGTCTCCCTATTTCTCTGTCTGTCTCTCTTTTTGTGTCTCTCTCTCTCTCTCTCTCTCACTCTCTCTCTCTCTCTCTCTCTCTCTCGAGGGCAGAACTGCTGTCCCTCTTACAACAGCTGTTATACATGACTCAATCAGCTTCACACACACACACACACACACACACACACACACACCTAGCAATTTACTGCTGCACAGTACAGAACAGCAGCAGCCTGAGGGAATCACACACACTCATCATCAGTTTAGTGTCAGCAAACACAGCCAGCCACACCCAGCAGCTCCACTTATTGATCAGTATTCATGATGTCAGAACTTGTCAAAATGTAATAAAATGTCTCTCCAAATGGAATAAAAATGTTATGAAACCTGATTATGCAAGAATGTTTTAATGTTTTAAAGTCACACCCCATATAATGTAATACTAGCAAGTATTACATTATAAGGGGTGTAACTTTTTAAATTATTGCAATCAGCCTGGAAATAGCACAACAATACTTGGCAATTTTTTACCTTAAAGTTTTATTCCATTTTTGACTCGTTTAAAGGGACATTTTATTACAATTTGAATTATGAGTTATTAGTTTTGACATTATCCAAAGTTTTGACATTTTGACAAAATGTCAAAAGAAGTCTTTCTCATCGATCGTCAAGTCAGAGAAACAATACTAGGAACAAAAACTCTTGAAAAGTTTCACGAAAATGTTTGCAGAATAACAACCTGAGAGTGGATTTTGGATGGAACTGCCCTTTAAACAGGAGAGGAGGCACCTGCAGTGGTAAACAGGATGTGGAGCTACCAACTCTCTCACTCACACTCACACACACACACACACACACACACACACACACACACACACACACACCCCCGGGCGTGTGTGTTCGTCATCTCTGCATGGCCCCCATCTGTGTGTGTGTGTGTGTGTATAACATGGGTCAGACCTATCCAAGGATTCCACTACGATGAGATCATAACGCCCCCCATTCACCGCAAACACACATACTTCATACCTCCCCCCAACACACACACACACACACACACACACACACACTCTAAGGACCCAGTGGAGGGTGGCAAAGGAACAAAAGCCACACACACACAGTCTCTCTCTCTCTCTCTCGCCCTCTCACTCTAGACCTCACATCATTCAACAAACATGCAATTTGAGCCCCCCAAACACACACACACACACACACACACACACACACACACACACACAACTAGTAGCCTATTCAGTGTTGTCAGGTCAGAAAATAACCAACCTCTCACTCAACACACTCTGGAAACACACACACACACACACACCCCACCAGGCTGATGACATCACCCCTCCCTGCTGTAGGGCTGGTTAATAAATCTCATGTTGGAGTGCAGGAGGCTCATTATCATATGAAGCAGACTGAGCGGACCAGGCTGCTGCAATCCTCAAGTTCCTGATCTTCTTATTTTATCCAGTCTCCATCTTCGTCCCTCAGCCTCACTGTGGTGTTTCTGCACTGCTCTTCCCACAGATCACCTGTCAATCAAACAGTGTGGGCGGAGCTTGGGTTTCCTGATGATTCTGTTTAAGGCTAAAAAATGATAATCGTCTAATAGTGGAAATCCCACATCAACACCAAAATTGAATCAACTGATCTTTGGGCCGAGAGAGATCTGTCCACCAGATTTGAGACAAATCCGTTCCTAACTTTTTAAGATATGTTGCTGACAGACAGACGTTTGAAACCATAACCTCCCTCCAGCAGTACTGCATCGTCTTTTCCCTTGGATTCTCTGTTGCTGCAGTTTGAGTTTCTCTTCTCTCTGTCTGTTCAGCCATGGTGGCTACCGCTGCTCATGCTAACTACCCAGTTCTTCTTCTTCTGGTCATTCCAAACAAACAGGAAAACGCATCACTTCCTGTGCGGCAGGAAAGAGCGACCAGACACCGGCTGTTTAGAACAGACAATGGAGAAGATTTATGAACTGGATATAGGCTGAATCACTGATGAGTTAGAGAGAGAGAGAGAGAGAGAGAGAGAGAGAGAGAGGAGAGAGAGAGAGAGAGAGAGAGAGAGAGAGAGAGAGAGAGAGAGAGAGAGAGAGAGAGAGAGAGAGAGAGAGAGAGAGGAGGCAGGACAGACAGAGAGTTAGAGGAAACGGTAAGAAGTGAGCTTGAATGGGAAATTCACTGATTTGAATCCATGGACTAACTGGGAAAATCTGGAAGAGGAATGTGAATGAGATCCCCCCCCCCCCCCCCCCCTCCCCCCCCCGCTTCCCCATCCCCCATCTCCACTATTATGCTGATTAAGCATCTTGGTTATCATCATTTCTTTGTGTGTATTAGAGGTCAGAAGGTCTGCAGTGAAGTTAAGGTTAACTTCAAGATGACAGAAATTAGACCTGGTTTCCCCTGAACATCATGTCATCACTCCCAAAACTGCGGCACCTACTGATGACATCACTCCATGATGCATTGCTGTAATAGTGGAACTGCTTAATAAAAGTCACATGAGTCAGACAGGCGGCTCAGAGGGGGAGATCCACCAGAAACCAGATGAAACCGTGACAAAACGCTTTTTATCTCGCTTTGATTTGGTTAATGAGGGGCGAGCGACATACACACTCTGTCATCCTCTCTCTCTCTTCTCTCTTTCATCTGGCTGTTGCTGGAGTCAAACAGAGAGAGATGAAAGAATAAAAAATGTCTTGTTGTCATGTCTGTTGGACTCACGCAAGGAATGAAAGAGTGAAGGATGGAAGAATGGAAGGAAGGATGGAAGGAAGGAGGGAAGGAAGGATGGAAGGGAGCAAGGAAGGAAGGACAAAAGGAGGATGGAGGGAAGGTAGGAAGGAGGTCGAGGGGGAAGGAGAGACGAGAAGAGAATGGTGGAAAGGAGGGGAAGTCAGAAGGAAGGATGGAGGGATGTAGGAAGGGAGTAAGGACAGAGGTAGGGAAGGAAGCAGAGATGGAAAGAAGAAAGTGTGGAGGGAAGGAAGGAAGGAAAGGAAGAATGGAAGGAAGGATAGTAGGAAGGAGAGGAGTGTGTCAGAGCAGCAGTTTCCCATCAGAAAGAGATTTGATACAAACATCAAACAGCATCAAAAGGAAGGAACATGAAGGAAGCAAGGAAGGAAGGAAACATGAGAGAAGCTGGCTAACCACACACTGCTGCCCTGTCATTACACACACACACACACACACACACACACACACACATCTGGCATTACATCTGCACGCATAAACAGGACACACACACACACACACACACAGCGTTTTGCCTCGCATGACCTCACCCTGCTGTTTCCCAGGCTATGATGTCATCAAACCAAGACCCGAGGAGGAGAGGAGAGGAGGAGAAGAGAGGAGAGAAAGAGAGGAGAGGAGAAGAGAGGAGGAGAGGAAAGGAGAGAGAGGGGAGAGAAGGAGAGGAGAGAAAGAGAGGAGAGGAGAAGATGAGGGAGGAGAGGAAAGGAGGAGAGGAGAGGAAAGGAGAGGAGGAGAGGAGAGAAGGAGGAGAGGAGAGGAGGAGAGGAAAGGAGAGGAGAGAAAGAGAGAAGAGGGGAGGAGAGGAGAGAGAAGGGGAGGAGAGGAGAGGAGGAGAGGACAGGAGGAGAGGAAAGGAGAGGAGAGGAGAGGAGAGAGAAGGAGGAGAGGAGAGGAGAGAGGAGAGGAGGAGAGAGAGAGGAGAGGACAGGAGGAGGGAAAGGAGAGGAGGAGAGAAGAGAGGAGAGGAGAGGAAAGGAGGAGAGGAGGAGAGGAGAGGAGGAACTGTCTGTTACTAAAGAATCCCACAGTAACCACTGGAATCCCCCCCGCACACACACACACACACCACACACACACACACCACACACACACACACACACCTCTCCCTCATCTTGGACCAGCAGGACATTAACGGCTTTATGATGCTGAATTGTTTTATTATTTTGTTAGATCTCTTTGTGTTCTGCTGCTGAACTGTCTCTTTGATGTCTGATGTGTCACACACACACACACACACACACACACACACACACACACACACACACACACACACACCACCTCTTTGTTGTCTCGCTGCAGACGTGACGCTCACTGTCGCCTCAGACTAAATATTTCCTCAATGATGATTAGACAGACTGGAAGATGAGAGAGAGAGAGAGAGAGAGAAAGAGAGAGAGAGGAGAGAGAGAGAGAGAGAGAGAGAGAGAGAGAGGGAGAGAGAGAGAGAGAGAGAGAGAGAGAGAGAGTCGTCTCAGTTTGTCTCTACTCTGTTACCTTTAAGTTGTATTCTCAACTGGCTTCATGAGCTATTTTTGATTGTTTAGTATCTTACAGTAGAAAAAGTTTTATTTCCCACTAGATGAACTATTTTAAAGTCTGATAACTTCCTCCAAGATGTTTTTTTGTTGTTTTTTTATGTTTTTTTACGAAAAACGTAACTTCTGCGACTCGCCTGCTGCTCCGCCCAGCAGGGGGCGACATGACACCCAGGGGACCAACTGAGACTGACAGGAGAGGTGTTCAAGTAACACATCACAGTTTCTCACACACACACACACACACACACACACACACACACACACACACACACACAGGCTTCTACTGCTAAATGTAATGAGATTGTTGATGATTGATTTGCTTAGAGCTGCAAAAAAGCAACTGTTCCACTTTAAAATACCAAGAAACAAACAGAGACTGTTCTACATGAGCAGGCTGTGTGTTCAGGCCTGAACCTGTCTGTCTGTCTGTCTGTCTGTCTGTCTGTCTGACTGTCTCTCTGTCTGACTGTCTGTCTGTCTGTCTGTCTGTCTGTCTGTCTGTCTGTCTGTCTGTCTGTCTGTCTGTCTGTCTGTCTGTCTGTCTGTCTGACTGTCTGTCTGACTGTCTGTCTGTCTGTCTGACTGTCTGTCTGTCTGACTGACTGTCTGTCTGACTTCTCATTGAATCACTCCAACAAAATAATTCAACATCTCTGATCAGACTGTCCAGAGACAGAGGGAAGTCTGACTTCCTGCAGTTTGGGAGTTTAACACACAGAGCGACCTGCAGCAACAATGGAGCTTTTACTGCAGGGAGGTGTGTGTGTGTGTGTGTGTGTGTGTTGTGTGTGTGTGTGTGTGTGTGTAAGTCTATCTGCCTGCTTCTCTCATGTTACCTTCTCTGCAGTGAAGACACAGAGGCTCTGTGTGTTGTCACACACACACACACACAGCTACTGTAGAGAGGAGCTGACAGATAAACAGCACAAATATAGTTTCTCTAGTCTTTGGCTTGGGGGGGGGGGGAGAGATAGAATGAAAGACAAAAAGAAAGAAAGAGAGAAAAGTATGAATTCTATATGAGCCAATCATAAAGCTCGGACCCTGGGTGAAATGTGATTGGCTGAAGTGACAGATCCGGTCTTCCTTGCTGAACCAGACTGGAACGCTGCGTTCAAGTCCAATGGGAAAAACCGTCATGCCGACCTTCTGGCAGCGTCCGGGAAGTGTTGGCACACGCTCAGGACCGGTCTGGATCTGTCCAGACTGTCTTCAGCTGTTTCACACTGAACACTAGAGATGGGACGATATCTCTAAAATCAATACATCTCAATACAGAATGTGTCAGTCCGTCTGCTGTCAGGAACATGAATGGTGATATCAGCTCCATGTTATTCTGCTGTCAGGAACATGAATGGTGATATCAGCTCCATGTTATTCTGCTGTCGAGGAACATGAATGGTGATATCAGCTCCATGTTATTCTGCTGTCAGGAACATGAATGGTGATATCAGCTCCATGTTATTCTGCTGTCAGGAACATGAATGGTGATATCAGCTCCATGTTATTCTGCTGTCAGGAACATGAATGGTGATATCAGCTCCATGTTATTCTGCTGTCAGGAACATGAATGGTGATATCAGGCTCCATGTTATTCTGCTGTCAGGAAACATGAATGGTGATATCAGCTCCATGTTATTCTGCTGTCAGGAACATGAATGGTGATATCAGCTCCATGTTATTCTGCTGTAGTAATCACTAATGAGACTCTTGACCATCACAGTTTCACAAAGCTCTCCATCCAAATTATATTATTGTCACTTTGTAATGACATTTTTAAATTGTTGTTTACATTCTAGCAGCCAATGGCATCGCTAGAAAGATTTGAGTCTCAGAATAAACAGAATTCTGCACAGTCAGACTTTGTTGTCACTGAACTTTTATTGATCACATCGTATCCTGGTTGATTGATCCTGAACTCAGATCAGGTATTGAATCTATCAT
Organism: Centroberyx gerrardi; assembly: GCF_048128805.1. Lineage (NCBI taxonomy): Eukaryota > Metazoa > Chordata > Actinopteri > Beryciformes > Berycidae > Centroberyx > Centroberyx gerrardi. Next base: position 34,870,564 of record NC_136001.1, read on the forward strand.
TCCCTAAACTTGACTGCAGATATTTCCTGTTGGTGACATCAGAACTGAGGAAATCAGAAATCAGAGTTCCCAAATAGAATTCACCATCTGAAGCTGAACAGTTTCCTCAGGTTAGGAGACTTTTCCCACAGGACCTGAACGCAGCATGAGGCAGCTCTGCCTGTTCTGAGTGATTTCACACTTCCTTCTTTAAGACCCCCCTCTCCCACCGGCCAATCAGAAACTGTTTACTCAGGTTGCCGGGACAACAGTGGAATTTGCTTCATCCTGTGTTGACCTTGGGACGCTTTTCTCCCGTCCTGTCAATCACTGTGTGTGTG